>NW_003526941.1:3807347-3866336 GCF_000181795.1 Trichinella spiralis
GATCACTTTCTTCTATATAATGCTTCGTGCTCATCATTCAGTAAGACGGATCAATTCTGAAGTCGCCGCACTGCACTACACTGTAGCTACACCGCAACGTTATCTGGTCAAGCAAGAAAAGCAACAGCAGACTACTAACAACATGCAAATAACCAACCTATCTGAATATACCACACAGTGTAGATACAGTTCTGGGCGGCTGCTAGCGGAATTGTGTATGATACAAGCACAGGACAATCGAATAGCTAATGTTGACCGCAGTAACCGATACAGCGGTGCCTGATAAAAGTGAACTGCTATATAATGGAAAATAACCTACCGCGGAGTAATGGTCTCGGTGCACGATAAAACTGAATTGCTCCGCCGTAAGAAATAACCCAGTCCGCAGTAGTAGGCGTCGTGCATTATGCAAAATTTTTGCGAGAAAGCAAATAACTCCGCCGTGCGGAGTAGTGGACGCGGTGCACGATAAAACTGTATTGCTCCGCAATAGGAAATAACCCGATGCACCGTATAAACTTGTTGCATTTCTAATAACGCTACAGTAGTACGTGATATGTAGGTATTTATTCTGTAATGCTAATAGCTCGGTGACGGGGGTCTAACAAGGGGGAATCAGCATTCGTTTCCGTTGATGCGGCTAGTGTTTCTGAGTAGAACAGTCGATGATGCTTAATTGACAAAGTACTTAGCTAAAATTGTAGGAAAGCAAGTAGTCAATTTGGTTGTCTCGGCTGTTTGTATGGTCCTGCAGTAGAGGATGGTTATTTTTTGCAAACTATTCGTCCAATGTGTTGCAGTGTTTTTTGTCCATTATGTGAGAGTAATTGTAACAGAGTGCAGTTGTACTGTTCGATCTGCTGATCGTTCGACTGTTGGTCATAGGTGATGTGGTTCTAATTTTGTTGAGCCTGATGATTTGGCATAGTAATTGTTTGGATAAACGGAGTCGGACTGTTGTTGTACCACATGTAAATGGTTTCCCACAATCTATCGGTATCTGAACTTGAATACATCTACTAATTTTTCAACACTTTCGTCGCTGTTTTTTGATTCAGTACATCATCTGTACAATTTGTACAGTGAAGCAGTTGACAGTAATTGAAATATATCTATCTGTTTCTTGAATCCGTTATTGTGTAAAAGACTCAAGATGTCCATTTTGGTTTTTTCGCAATCACCTCTGAGCTGCCTGATGTTGAAGTGTTGCACTGCGCTTGTGTCAGTGGAGGGTTTGCTGTTATTGAAGTCGACAGAAGTTATTATCCAATTGTTCAGCCTTCTCGCATAATTGGGATAGTGAAAAAGTGCACCAAGTGTTTGGTTTGTGAACGTTTTTGAAGCAAAAAATTATTTTCCCAATATTTTTTGCTTGAAGTGCTTCTGCTGATGTTAGTTGTTGGTTACAATTTCAGTGCTTGGTCTGTTTGCTGCTGTCAATGCTGATAACAATACTTTTTTTTCTTTTCTTCTTCAAAATCCAGAATTGTTTAGCTTGATTTCGTGCTTGATCGTTCCACTACTGCTGCTGCTGCTGCTGCTGCTCTCTTTTTGCTGAATACTTCCCTGCTCCACTATCGTAGTTGTTTTGGTCTTCTTGAATTTTAATTACTGTTTTTTCTTCACATTGAAAATTGCATTCTTTGTTTCTGTAATTTCGAAATAAGCAACAGAAAAACGAATGGATCATCATAATTGAGGAAAAAAAAAGAACAGTGCAGACATCTTTCGTTGCGTAGCATCAAAGTTGCGCTTGTTGTGCACATTATATTTTGCATAATAATAGCAAATTTTAGATTTTCAATGCATTTGTGTGATGGAAGAACAAGTGCCAGTTGAACTTTTCCATTACCGCTGGAGAAGAGGAAGAATTGTCGATTAACAGCATGTGCAATAATATTATTGACAAAAAATACAATACGAAGTGGAACTAAGAATTGTTGGACATGTATCTATCTGTCGACAGAGAAGACAATGTGGTTGGTATTGGACTTGTTATTTTCGCCAGAGTTCCCAATTATCGCTTGGACGGTTCAGAACATACAGTTAAAGTCATCCGATTAAGATTTTGCTTTGCCTGTTCGAAAAGCCCCAGAAGAAAGCTGGAATATTTGACCAGCAGAAGAACAACATGCAGCATGTGCAGTGGGGTGGTGCTTGAAAAATTAAAAACAAATTTATAAGTGTTACAGAAAATAAATAAATCACCAACAGTGTCCATATTTGGGCCAAAGTAAAAGAAAAGTGAAATATTTTCCAATACTGGTGGAGCAGAATGCATTTACGGTGAAATACTACATATACTGTTCCTTCCATCTTGTTATGGTTTTTCTGCAACAAGTCAGAGTGTAAATATTTAAAATAAAAAAAATAAGAAAAATATAAAAAACAAGTGGATGACGCTTTGCGTTTGCCATTTTGGACGTGACTTGCCAAGTGGGACCATGTCAATTGTATTCGCATTTTGTACTAGATAATTTCATACTTATTTTAGCAATGCACAAAACACAACGTTTTTTCTTTCATGAAAATAATGTGTGCTTGGGTGCGCACAGATGTAAACAGGCAAATATTAATCATCAACTGGACACGAACGCTCTTCAAACGGAAACAACAATTTTCTGCGTGTTTAGCAGAGATGATGATTTATCGTACCGATCAAATAAATACTACACACACACACACAGACAGACAGGCAGACACACAAATATCTGTATGTAAGTATGCATGTGAATGTGAATTCAAGAAAGAAAAAAATTGAAAACGTGTGAAAAAATAAAAATAATAATAAATACTTTTCCCAACAGATGATTAATTAAACAAAATGTGGATGGATTTCCAGTTCACCTGTTCCCATGAGCAGATGCTTGTGCCGCTTGAGCAGTCTGGTCACCGCTGACGCCTCCTCTGCTACCGCTTTTCGTTTGAAGTCGATTCAAATCAGTTCTGGTCGTGGTCACGTTTGGATCGCTCAAACGTTTCGAAAGCAGATTTGGACCGTCGATAAGAGCTTTACGCCGATCTTGGGGTCTGGCTTTCAGCTTAGGACCTCCAAGCAAAGCGCTGAGTCGCAGCGACGCCGCTTCGTTAGCGTCAACATGGTTCTCAACAACCGGCCGACCGTGACCGTCGCCCGGATCCGGCCTGTGCAAAGCCGTCAGCAAATTGTCCGATGTGATTTGCTTTTTCAACAGTTTTCCAGGATGTCTAGTTCGATTCACAGAAGGTGCAGAATTATCTTGCTGCTTGGCACCTCGGATCGGATTAGCATGCGCTGCTGTTTGCTGCTGCTCAACTGCTGCGACTGAGCTCAGTGCCGCACGACCGCGAGGGTTGTTGTTCACTTTGACAACGTCTGGTTCCGTCGTCGTGGTCAGACTATTTCTGTTGCTCAGCGCAGGACTGTTTTGAACCTGCGAAGCATCACCACCGCACGGTTGTTCCGCGACCACTTCCACGGGCTGACGGAAAGAGCCCGAAGACAATGTGTGCAATGTACTCTTATATCGCTGGTCGAATGAGGCCAACGTGGCTGACCGACTCAACCTTGGCGACTTTTCCCGTTCATCTTTCGCTCTGTTTGCCTCAGCTGGATTCAAAATCGATGGGGTGACGTACACGTTCAACTCTTTCTTACTTCCAAACTTTACAGACTGCGCCGTCCCCCCATGACCACTGACAACACCACCACCACTGCTACCACCGCCAGCAGCACCACTAGCGTCAACACCACTACCACTACCACCACTGGTGATACCAGTGAGACTTTGAATACCTTCTGAATACTGCTGTGCCATGGCACTCAAAGCAGCCGCATATTTTGCCGTGATATCCAAATCGGAAGAACTATAATCAGACGTGGCAGTGTCGCTTGTTCCTCCACTGGTCTCTGTGCCTGATGCGGCGGGCAATTGCAAATTTTCAACTGCTTGACAACTCGCTCCTGTAAAAAGCAACCACAAATAAGCTGGCTGTGGTGAAAATTTTTAAAAAATGCATTCAAAAAAGAATCAGAAAAATCATGCAAAGCAGACAATGTTTAAATAAATTTGATGAGATTTAGCTTTTTTAATATGCGTTTGAATTTTTAAATCAATCAGCAACTGCGCTAAAAATCAGGTAGTGGACATTTTAATGAATCTGATGTAAAAGGGAATGAATAATCATTGAATTTGAACTGTGTTTCAGTAATGATAAGAAAAGATATTTGCTGAAAAATCATTTCAATAATCGAATCAGCAAAACAGAGCTGAGTAGAACTCGAACATCACCTCCGGTTGTAGGTGGGAAAACAGCAATATTAGTTCGTTTTCAAAAAGCTCATTTTCAATTTTTGGTGAATTAATTCAATTTTGAATAAAAAATCAATTAACGTGAACTTTTAATAGATAGAAATAAATATGTTTGAAAACAGAACATTCCCCTTGCCCCTCGCCTCTAATTCTCCTACTTCTGTCTGCTTTATAGAAAATTTTATCATGTTGTACAGAGATGAAAAGAATATCAGCACTGAAAAGGAATGGATTTTTACCTGGAACTGATTTCGGAGCCAGCGGTGCTAGGGAATCATTTCTCGAAAATCGCATATCAGTCAGCGACATTCGTTCGTCAGCGACAGTCTTTGCTTTGTTTGCTGTATTGTGCGTTGGATGATGATGGTGTTGTTGTTGTTGTTGTTGCTGCTGCTGCTGCTGTTGCATTTGCAAGTGCTGCTTCATCGCCGCAGCAGTTTCAATAATACTCTTCTGCAATAAGGATGATGCAGAACCATTCGGTGGTACTTCCATTTCTGCTGGTTGGGTGCCTTTGGAAGGCAGAGAACATTTTTGTTGAATTGGAATGCCAGAATTTGATGGAATGCCCATAATTCGAGTTTCCAACAACTGCAACCTTGAGACCAACGTCTGTACCTGCTCAATCAGCTCCTTGTTGGCTAGCAAAAGCTGTTGTGTTCTACTCTGCGATTCGAGCCTGGCGGTCGTTTCCACAGAAAGTTGGTCTCGTAATAAATTAACTTGAGCTATAGCGACCTGAAAATGCAGAAAGCAAACCGAATCGAATATTATTCTGCTTGCAATAAAATGAAAAACAAAAAGCGAAGCCACTGTCTATAAAAAGAAAAAAAATTGCACAAACCTGGGCTTGTTGTTGGGCTTGTTCAAGTTGGGCACGGAGCAGTGTCAAATTGTAATTGTCAACCGCTCGGCTCAGGGTTGTAACATTCGACGCAGTGGTACTGTTGTTGCTTGAACCAATACCGACGCCAGTTTGATCGCTGACAACGGTGGTAACGGCAGGAGGTGGTGGAAGTGGACTGGCGATACGATCAGGCGAGAAAAATCCGGCCGGATTGGCGTACAGTTGCTGTACCGGAGGCACGCTGCCACTGTACAGGAATGAAGGCGGCGAGGAGATGTTGAATGGAAACAGACCGCGCACCGACGGCGTCGGACTGAGTGGACTGAGAAGATCTGCCGATTCACGGCCAAGACTGCTGTACTGCGACCAAGCAGCAGCTATTGGCAAAGAGCCGGACCAAGTTTGACTGAAAGGAAACGACGTGCACGGACCATGAATAGTAGTGGTGGTATTGGTGGCGGCCAGCTGGGGCACAGGCAAGCAGCTTCCGTCAGGCAAAACGTTGGTCATCTGAGCAGGAACTGGATTGCCAACTGCACGATACTGCGGTTGCAAGTTGGGCAAAGGAGGCAGATTCAGTGGATTGCTGCCAGCGAGAGAAGAGCCAGGCGTTGTTAGAGATGGTGGTTTTTCTCCAGCGTTGCCACCGCCGCTCAGGGTAGAACCATGCTTCAAGACACCACCGCTGCTGGCGCTCGAGCCGCTCTGCTCCGTCGTCACGTTCGACTATAACAGAACAACATTATTATAGTAGAAAATGAAAAAAAACAAAGTTGTAAACAAGTTTGTTGTAAATGCAATATATATATATATATATATATATATATATATATATATATATATATATATATATATTGTCATACCGATGCTAACGGATTTGCACTGGGAACGGTCGTAGTAGATTCTGCGCAAGCGGAAGTTGTGGTCGGCTGTTGCTGCGGCTGTTTTGGTTTCCCATTGGATTGAGCTTTGGATTCCACCATTTTCAATATACCTGACGTTTCCGGCTTATCCTTGTTTTCAAACATGGCAAGCCTGGAAGCCTGCGGTGGCTCGGGAAGCTCAAATTTCACTAGAAGGCGAAACGTTAGTTATCCGAAAATAATAAATGGAAGAAAGAATGCCAAAGGCGTAGTGTAAAACCTTTGTCTGCGGTCGACTCAACAGGAGGATGTCGCTCTGATGACGCGCCAACAGCGGCAGCATCTTGACATGCTTCTTCATCCAATTCGTCCATTTCTTCGCATTGTTCCATGTTGATCTTGTGGCAGACTTCAAACGCTTGCCCGATTGTTCGCACGATGCGCATCGCTTGACTCTACAACAACAGCAACAACAACATAAAATATAAAGCAATACAAAATTACCATGTACCTTCTATAATTATATTTTATTTGAATTGCAAGAAAAAAATTATTCATAAAATTGTGTTCAGTGAACAAAATATCCAAAATAAGAAAAATTCAAAAATGCGCATCATGCACATCAATTATCAAAAGAAAGAAAGAAAGAAACAAGAAGCTGAAATGAATGAGGAGTGAATTAAAAGGAAGAAAAGGCCAAGAATAACAACAGCAATAAATAAGAGTTTATGTCAGAAAGAGAATCATTTTCTCAACGATAAATTTTCCAAAAATTAGTAAAATACAAATTACAATGTGCAACTGTTTGACATGTATGGAAATTTATGATAAACCAGAAAAACAAAAGAACGATACAGAACTTATAATAAATTAATATTTAGATACCAAATGTACTATTTAAATATTTAAACAAAAAGAAACAATAAATCTTTGAATAATAATTGTTTAAACTCATATGCACAAATTTCAAATGCAATAAACTTTCACTAAAGCATAATCGAATACAATATAATTTGCAAAGAGAATTTTTTTAAAAACTAGTTTAATGTTTAAATAATTCTACAAATCAACAAGCAAGAGGATCCGCGTTTGGATTTGGTGGTTTTCGCTGCTTGTTTTGGGAAAATTTATTACTATTTTTTGGTATATTTTTTGCCTGATCGACTGCAGTAGAAAAAGAGAAAAGTAAGAATATAAGAGAAAATTAGAGGAAAAGTTTTTCTCCAAACTTTCAAAACTGCGTCAAAAATTGCGTAAAACTGAAGCAAGTGTCAAATAATGACGATGAAAAGTATTTAAAATACCAATGAATGCGTGTATCAGCTGGCGCAAAGTGGTCGTAAAAATGGAAAACACGCTTCCGCCCTTGGTTGAAAATGACAATTTGACAAAATTGATCACATGTTCTCATTCAATGTCAATAATTTCTCTCAATAATAATAATAATAATAATAATAATTTATGATAATCTTTTTTCACAAATCAAATGAAATCAAATCAGATGTGCTGAAATAGAAAACTGAAAATCAAACATTACAGTAATCTGTGATGATGAATTTCCATTTGAATAAAAAAATATACTCGCTTTACATTATTGTTGTTCTTGTTTTCATGCTTTCTTGGAAATTAATTCTTAAAATGCTTTTTCAAACAAGCATACATTGAATAAATTACAATTGGACAAAGTCGAAAAGAACAAAAATACTTGACAAACACAATCCACAAAAGAGTCAAGTGAAGCAAGTGTCAAATAATGACAATATATCTAAGCACCAATTGACATACTAAATAAAAGCTGTAAAAGCTGTCTACATTGATGATTTTCATATTTTCCATCGAAATGAATCTCAACTGAAAGAAAGTTTTTCTCAACTTTCCAGGATGATATTAATTAAAATAAACGTCACACAATAAATGAACATTTGACAAACATCAATCAATGCAAATGAAAAAAATATTGTAATTTAAAAATGGTTCAATATTCATCCTAGTCAAAAAAGCTATTAATTTGTAATTAACATAGAAAAAGATAATTAGCTCTGCTCAGTGCAACCATTCCAGACGAGAGTACAAATAAATTTGTCTTTCAATTCTCGAATTTCAATAACAAACAATTACATAATCATTTCAAAGCTTAAAAACATCAATATCAGTGATGTAAAATTTATTTATTATACAACATTAAAAACCATTAAACGGAACACATTTGTCTTAATTTGTAAAAATTACCCACTTATATTGCTCAGAAGAAACCAAAGGACAAGCAAATAATAAACAGATAGGTCACGGTGATTTGTGGCATTTTCTTCAAGAATCAACAACATTTCATTGCCGAAAATAATTAATTAATTAATTAAATTAATCGAATATATAATTAAACAGAAAAAAAGAAACAAACGAATAGATTTACGGGTGAACTTTTTTAGCTCATGTTCGAAAAAAAAATAATTCAAAAGAATAAATTATTGACAACGGTAGAAAAAAATTGAAAAACCAAATTAATGGTCAGTCAGTCGATTGCAATTTTCCCGACTTCAAGCATGCATACTACATGTATGAGCAGCGTTTGGAGATAAATGTGATAAAAAAAACAAACAAATTGGAATTGCTTGCTCTTCACGACAAAAGAATTGCAAGCAAGCTTTTGGATATTTTCAGGCGAATTGAAAAAGAGTCAATGCAAAAAAAATAAACAACAACCATTTGCATACGATTGTGGAGAAAATTTTTTTCTTAAATATTAAATTTTACACACAAAGAAATCAAGTATTGAAGAATTTGTCAAAAACGCAGCTGGTGGATCAATATCCCCCGCCCCTCGAGTTCCTTGTCAAACTTCAAGAAGCTCTCGCATTTCGCGTCTGACAGCCATAATCAACAATTTGGAAGTTTTTTCTATGAGAAAAACTTACTCTTGCACAAAGCAACGAGCAAAAAACAAAAAGAAAAAAATTATTATTATAATAAGGAAAAAAAACTATAAAAAACATTGATAAGAACTTAATAAATGAAAAAAGTGAGATTAAGATTTGAGAAAACAAAAATAATAAATTAAAAATTCTGAAAAGTTGAATTGAGCTGGAAAATATCAAAAATGGAGTAGAACTGATTGCAAAAATTTCATTATCATTACTGATCGTTAATTTTTCACAGCTGAAATACTACGTCAACAAGATATCCAAAGTTGAAAATGAGCTTCATGCACTCATCTGATGTGCTATGATTACTACTATACTATTACTGCTAATACTGCTACTACTACTACTACTACTTCTACTTCTACTGACTGCACTCCGCTCGACTAGAAGAAGAAGAAGATCTGTTGCTTCGCAATAACAACAACGAGCGTCTGTCTGCTTTGCAACAATTTAAAATTAAATTGAACTTGTTTTACAAGCCATTTAATAATTATTACTCATCCCGTTAAATAATTTCCAATTCAACCCCGCTACTATTATTATTGTTAGATTATTAATTCATCACAACCGCTAGTGGAATTCTATTCACTTTGGCCAGCAGAAATCCACACTGCACAAAGATATGATAATAACAAAAATTTGCATAAAGCAAAATACAATTGCAACAAGTGCGGATGAGGGAAACTGAATAAAAGTTATGCAAAATGAAAATTCCAAAATCAGATTTGAGAAAAAAAACAACAAAGAACAAAGCGAAGTGAAAAAATACAAGCGCTAGCAGTTGTTTTGGTTGCTGTTGTTGTTGTTGTTGATTCGTGGAAAACTAACACCTCCAAGGTCCTGGGATTCACGCAGTAAACAGCTTGTGAAAGCATGTCCAAGCGTGTTTCTTTCATTTTTTTTCAAAACGACAACAAAGACAAATTGATCAGCATATTGTAATGCAAATTTTGACCAGATATACACAACTGTTGCGAATCAATTGTGAGAAAGAAGAATACTGACTGGAGCAAGTGAAAAAAAGAGTGGCAGGAAATTTTGAAAGCAAAAGCAAAAGGCAAAAGCGAAATGCAAAGCAATGATGAGCAGAGCAGAGAAAATCACTTTCTAGCAAATTTCACATATTGTTGTCCACATGTCGAATAAAAATAATGAAATCAACATATATTTGAAGATTGTCTTTAAAAAAATCAATAAGAAGAGTATATTATATTTAGTGTTGTTGTTAATTTCTACGAATGGAGGAGATTTTCCAAGTAATAATAATAGAGCAAAAGCAACGAATAATATAGATATATAGATATATATGTATAATATGTGGGATAATTTGTATGAAATGGAAAATTATGAGCAGAAGAGCATACCTCAAGCTCGTGATCGTCGTCGATCCCATCGAACAAGCGTCTATTGGGAGTGTCGCGGGTCCATTGGATAAATTTCGGACGGCTTATTTGTATTTTTCCCGCGCCGGCGGAAGTTCGTCTCCTGGACATCAATCGCAGGTAATAAAATCGGCTCGCATCAGTCGTCATTTGGCCAGAGTTATAAATGGATAAATTTTTTTTCTTTTTCTTTTTTTGTATTATTAATTTTTATTATTAATTTTGATTTTGATTTTTTGAAATTGGCTCGTCAAGCCGGCGCCGGTCAACTTGGCAGTCAATCGCTCTCGGAGGGGCAGATTGGACTTTGTCGAACGGTAAGACGGATATAGACTAAAATGGGCATGGCATAGAAGTAATTGGGCCAGCAACCGGCGCCGGCCGTTTCGCCGAACGCGTTGTTCATCTTCTCATTGGCATCCGCAGCCGTTCTGCTTCACGGAAGTTGGTATGCGTCGAATGCGCGCTTGCTTCTTCTTCTTCTTCCCTCTGCACTTTTCTTCTTCTTCTTGTTCCCTTCACTCGTTCGCTCACTTTCACTCACTCACCAGCTCACGCAGTCATTTCACTCATTCTGCTCCACATACTCTCTCTCTTCAACAACTAATTCTCTCTTACTCTTAAACACTCCCTCTCTATACCTCTCTCTTTCTCTCCCTCTCTACTCTTTATCTCTCGCTTTCGTTCTTCTTCCATCTCACTCCTCTCTGCTCTGCAATGCAAAATGTACACTTGCAATTTTAACTTCATGCTTTTCAAGCTGCCTTACGGCTCGCGTCGGCCTAAAGACGGCGCTGCAAAAGCAAAAGGAAGAAGAGTAAGGTGACACCAGAGGTAGTAGAAGCAATTTCATCACACACACATCTATCCACAAATCCATACATATATATACATGTGCACTAATTGGATCTATGACGCCGGCCAGTCGACCGATGGATGAATAACAAAACAGGCAGACTAGTGGGGCGTGGATTATTATTTCTTCTTGGGATGTGCAACTAGCTAGTGTCGTGTTGCTTCTGTGCATCTATTTTCTTTGTCACTCACCGATTACTGTTTCATTTTCATTTATTTTATTTTTTTTGCTCGCTTTTGTCATTCCATTCACAATCTGCGTCATTTATAGCATTTTTACGTATGCACATACACAAAAGCCATTTTTGAAGACCAATCACAGTGAAAACAGTAGAACAAACAAATAACAACAACAATTCACTTGCACAACTATTATATTATTATTTCATTTATGCACTGGTTTAAAAAACAAGCTTCAGTTTTAAAATCACATTTAAACGACAATCTCATCATCTTTTGCAAAACATACAATCAAACATCGGACAAAAGGAAACAACCACCCACCGCATGATAGTATTTGTGAAATTTGAAAAGCAATTCATTTATCATTAAATACATACAACAATAATAACTGTGTTAGGTTTGCAGAAAATTAACTTGAAATTAACGAGACTAGATGAAATACTCCAATCAATCCTACTCATCCGTATGGCATACTGTCATTCTACATCGCTAATATATATGAAGATTTTTAAAAAAATAACAATGCCCAATTCAACAATGCATTTGTATTCTCAGAGCAGAAATTTTTGATTTTTTTTTCTTCACTGACAATGAATATGTGTAAAATATTTGCCTCAATTTACCTTTATATAACAAACGTAAGACCCAAGCATATTTATCGATTAATTGATGCTTGGGAAATTAATCGCAAATGGAGGATACCTTTATTCTACAAAATTGAAACCAATTTTCAATTGTCAATGAAGCTACCTACATATTTTCACATCTGACAGCAACAGAGAAACCAACATCCATCCGTAAATGTTGCTTGCACACGATGATGATGAAAGTGAAGAATAAAATACTACCGCGGAAGAAAGCAATAAAAATAAATAAATATATATATATATCAAACCACTTTTAAATAAATTCACCAAAATCAACGATGGATTTGAAAAAAATAACTTTGTTTAAATGAAAATAAACACAAGATGAATAATTATTGCATTTGAAACAACAGCTGACAAAGAAAACAATAACAGCAGAGCCAAAAAACAAAACAACAAATATAGTAATACCACTTCAAATGATTACTTATTAATATTGCTTAATTGAAAAGTGATTTTAAAAAAAAAGAAGAAAACAAGCAATCTATTATTACCTTTTTAGAACACTTGAAGACGTTGCACTTGAACGTATTATTTGAACCGTCACGAGCGATGTAGCTGAAGATTTGCAAATCCTGTGAATCGTGCGACACGTAAAATACCCTGAAATACTTTCACATTGTGCAGATCATATTCACCGTGCAATCACCAAAAATAAATAAATAAAAACAAAATAAAGCATGCTTATTCGAAATGTTGAACCTGCTTTACGTAGGTAAGATAATCTGTTTAATTTTTAAAAAAATAGAAAAAATCTCACTTATATTTCATACGTAATATATAATATATAAATAAAACGTAAAAATAAGCAAAAAAGAAAAAAGAAGAAAAATGGCTTTACCTATAAATTGGGTGAAACATGACCAAACATTCACTTTCGTCCCAAACCCCGCGATGCTTCTTAAGAAGAATAAAAGAAAACAAAAAAACAAAGAAAACGTTAAATATTAATATAAATAAATAAATAAATAATTTGAAATATCAAAATATATAAGAAGAAACAAAAAGTACCTTTTTCCGCTTACGCATGATCACTTTGATTCCATCGATGGAAATGATCAAGTCGACCTTTTTCTTGCTTATACCGCGAGCTTTAAATTCATACTAAACCAACAGAGAAAAACAAAAAATACAAGATGAAAATTGTTGAAAAATAAAATTTACAAATAATAATAATAATTATTATTTTAATATTCATTATAATCATCAATAAATAATTCAACTCACCCTAACTCGACGCATGGCCGCAACAATTTCAATTCTGGTAGCAGGTCGAAACATTTCCATGCTTCCTATATACTGAAAATGGGAAGCATTAATTTAAAAAAATTTCATATGAATAATTTTTCATAAAATAAATAATAACACAATTGAACAAGTGCAACAAAAAGTGACTATTCTGAGTATATTGAAATTTCAAAAAAAAAGATTAATGTTCAAAATGCACAATAACATTGAAGAACAGATTGTGACTGATTGATTGATTGATTGATGTTCACAGAGAGCAATGGCAATAATAATTAATTCATAAATTACAAGCAAATTTGAATGGATTTTATCATTATCATACAACAGAAACTACATGTTGATCCGTGTAGCATGTACAATTTGCATAAGAGAGAATAAACAAAAAAAGAGCTGCATGCAACAAGTTGGTACAATTGAGACTCGTGAGAAGGACAACCTTTCGTGGTGGTGATGATGCTGACGAAATACTGTGCTCTAGAACACCAGTTGCAAACTTTTATTCTTCAAATTCATATATCTCAACAAATGGAACAGATTTATTAAACCGAGTGTGCGTACATTTTTTTTTGTCACAAGTATATTATAAATTCTGCGTTATCTGCTTTCTTCTACTACTACTACTACTACTGCTGATCATCATCATCATCATCATCATCATCATCATAATTGCATAATTCATCAATCAATACATTTCAACTGACGACGCCGAACAACAACGGCAGGTGATGCACTTGATCTGAGTTCCTTAATTGCACGGATAAATCAATGATGCTAATCAAATGCTTCGCAATGGAAAAAGAAAAAAAAAGTCTTTTTTCTCTCTTCAATCAGTTTGATGTTACAAGCGTAAAATTAAATCAAATATACAAATGCCCAAAATAGAGATGAATAAAAATAAAAATAATAGAAAACGTCAAAGTAATTACTATTCAAACTTTGTTAGAAGCAATTTGGTCAATCGAATACAAACCCAAAATACTACAACTACTGCGAAGCGATTGAACAATATTTTTTAAAAAAAATCAGTTTAATCATCACAAATCAGTGTTAAATTTGACAATACAGTTGAATTGTTTTTCAAAAAATCATATTCATATTCAAGAACCACCTAAAATGTTGTCCATTTGGCTTTATCAAAGTATAAATTAATTTACATAATGCAGTTAGTGGAGTTTTTAATTTTCGACGATGAATGTGAATGATGAAAATGAAAAATCGACACAACCAAATGCTATCGAAACACGGTGAATAATTTAAAATGTGATTATCGCAAATGCAAATCGTCGTTTGATGTTGAAGTTTTTTTCATTAGTAATTAATTTTCAACGTGGAGAAAAAAATATATTAATTTTTCTCCCAATATCCGAGAGTTTTTATATTTGTTTCCTATTATAAAGATATTAGCACGAAGAAAATAATTCACAGAGAAAAAGAGGTGATATTGGCGGCAAATAGCGCGCTTCGCTTTTGCTCAGCTTTTTGCAAGAGTAGCAGCAGCAGCAGCAGAGCTTTATTATTATTCATATTATACTCTTGGCTCTCCAACGGCGTTCGCCTGGCACCAATCACTGACATTTTGCACAACACACTCTTTTGCAACTTTCAAACAACTTTCCCAATTAATCATCACCACCTACCTACGCATGAAGCAAATTTGAATTTTTTTTCTCTCTTCTCCTCTGTTTCCATTTTCTTCTTATTCAATTACACTCATTCAATCTCAATCTTTCTATTTCGATTATATCTTCTTCAATTATTATTTTAAATTAATATTAGTAAAATACATTCATCGTTCATTTGCCAATATTTTCCCTTGATCTGTATGTCTTTCACTATTATTATTACTCAAACAAAGGGAAATTTGTCCAACGGCGGGTATAGTGTAACAATAATGAAAATTACAAGTGTAACAAAAATCATTTTCACAATTGACAATAATATATATATATATGTGTGTGTGTGTGTGTGTGGTTCGATGATAACACTTTTTAGAAAAAATCCAACGATGCTGATGACTGAATCAATCAAATAAATAAATAAATAAATAAATAAAAGCTCCTTGATAGCAGCAAATGACCAAATGAATATGCGTATATATATATATATATATATATATGCATGCTAAGCTGTTATGATTTTCGTTCGTTCGTGGTCGGTTCTGTTGTCAGCTGCTCTTGTTGAACGATGACAACGTGCGTGCTGTTGTTGATGAATAGCCGGCACCTCCGAAGTGCAAAGTTTGACTAAGCTTACGCGTGCCAGCGGTGTTCAAGCAGGCTGATCAAGCGAACAATCCGCCATAGTTTTGTCCCCTTTGAGCAGTTTGAATATATATATATTTCTTCACCATGCATAAGCATGAGAAGACAACAACAACAACAACAACATATAACTCTCTCAAGTCAATCTTATATCTATATAAATAATAATAATAATAATAAGATTGTCCATTTATTCAAATTGCACCACTTTTCTCCGTTCCAAGAACGCCTGATCCATGCTAGGCATCAAGCAAATTGCATCCATTCAAAATAGCCGACAAATTCAACAATCACACGCATACGTAGAAAAGCACACACGCACGCACACTTTAATTCTGAAACAGCAGCCAGGTCGGCTGCTTTCTCGACGTTCAATTTCGAACCACCGTCATTAGCATGAAAACAGCAATAATCAGTTCTTCAGTATTTGACAATTTATCAATCCAGATGAAAAAGTAGTATACCACACACCAACCACGTGGATATCAATTATAAAACTCTGCACTATAATAATAATAATTGATAATCACGGCAAGACAAACAACACTGGATTATTATTACTGATCACTGCCGGCAAAAGTTGCCACATCATGTAGATTTAATTGTTAAAAATTGCTGCAACGTTTTACAGAAGAAGAAAAGACGTAAGCGTAAAGCAAAACAAACCAAATCAAAAAAAATTTGTAAAAATGAAATCAATCGATCACCACCACCACCACCACTAGCGATCAATTGAAATCAAATTTGAATTAAAAAAATAGAAACATTATTAAATTTTACAAACTAACAAGTTTTACAAATTTTTTTCCTATAAAAATCCATTCAACAAACAAGCTCAACCAATGTCAAATCAAGCAACCACCAAGCAGCACCACGGATGATAAATTATCAACGTCTGATCATATCAAACGTGAATTCTTTCTTGTTTATTATTATTCTTATTCTTATTATTATTATAATATACATATCCATCCAGTGCAATTGAAACATTGCTCTTCTCACTATCGAAATCTCTTTCTCTTTCTTCTTCTTCTTCTTCTTCACACGAATTATTCTTTCAACTGAAATTCTGTTGTCCAATTTTTGACTGTTGATTAATTGTATAATTTTATGCAAAAATCCAAAACCAAAAAGAAAAAAATAGAAGTTTCCTTTTTTTTCTTCAAATGCAACATTTCCATTTTTTTCCATATCGACGCTCGTTCAATATGTTCTTCTAACATTTTCAAACGAAATTCTCAACATCGGAAGAAAAATTGAACTGAAAGTGAAAATTTGCATACGTTTCGACAACTTTTTGTCATTTCATTTTCTTTCCAATTCCATCCATTCAAATATACTCGAGATCAGTCGATGATACACAAACAAGAAAAGAAAAGAAAAAACAATTTTCTACTGTAAATTGATCGAAGTAATTAATCTATGCAAGAAAAGAAAACGCACCAACACACACAAACATGTAAAAAGTTGTGTGAAGAAAAAGAAAAATTAATTAAAGTGATCAACAATCCGATCTAATCGACAACTGATAACTGGGGATAATGCAAATCTGGGGTCATTTTTTTTCATTTGATAAAAAAGCAAACGCTTCAGAGTGGAACAAGGAAAACACAACGCGCAAGAGAACAAACATTATCTATCTATCGATCCAATTTTTCCAGCCTCTAATGGTCCTTCATTGTCGTTTGTCAGTTACTGAGTCAGTGAGTGAGTGAATTTTCATTTCAAAGTTGAACCTCGACCAGAATAATCAAATTTCATGATAATTTACCGAAATAAGAAACGAAGACCAAGATTACAAAAATCAAGAAGAAGAAGAAGAAGAAGAAAAAAAATCCTCATATTGTCATCAACAGTAACAAACAAACAATAAATAATATGCCTAAACAAGACAACAAGCAAACAGAAGTAAACAACAACAACAACAACAACAATGATGATGATAAAGAGAAAAAAACAAAAACAGACAACTAAACTGGCTTGCTTGCTTACCTTGGCTTCAAAATGAATTCCATGTTGAAAAGCGATTTCACTGTACAAAGGGATGCAGGCATCGTACGGGTCTTCGGAGATCGAATCGTACTGGCCATGCTTGTTTGGCATTTTAGCGCATACTGCGCGTCCGCGTGCGGCGTCGGGCGGGGTAGCTCAGGAAATGAAATACAGGCGACCGACTGACCCACTGACTAAGTGATGACCAAAAAATGACAAGCAACAAAAATCACTACACTTAGTCGATTAAAAATTAGACGTATTTTTGGAATTAAAATTTGCCAAAACCGATGGCTAACTGGTAATAGAAGAAAAAGTCAAATTTGGCCAATTGAAGTAATTATGCAGTAGTAGTAGTACTGTCTTTTGTTGTCGTTGTGGAATAATAAAATCGAATCTAATCAAATTGTACTGCTAATTGAGAACAGTGTTCCAGCAATAATATGGAGGCTTGTCGAGAGAGGTTCGTCGATTCGAACCGAAGGCATGAACCTTCTTCCAGCCCGGTCATGCCTAGCTGACAGCATCAATGCCGGCGCTGGCAACTTTTCGGGATCATTTTCCACTAAATACTAAAACACTAAACACACCGACTCTATCAATGGAGAGAACAAGGCCAAACCAAAAATAAAAGAGATGATCAGGGCTGATTTAAGCAAGGCTAACAAGCCTTGACGAGCTTTTGACGACAGATAGCGCTGTTGGCCAACAGCCAGCCAGCCAGCCAGCCAGCCCAGCCCAGCCCGATGCTCTGTGCCTCTCTGCAAGCGTCGCCACAGCTGCTTGCGTAAAGTTCGTTCGGATTTGGCCCCCCCTCCCCCTGTTTCCAACGTTTCGTTCAGTTACTTGCCTGCCTGCTATGCCTTCCTGCTTGCTAGCTTGCTCGCTTTACTCGCTTGCCTGCCTCTTGAACAAGTCGCTTAATCGAGCCGCGCGTCAGAGCAGCGAGCGGTTGGTTGTGTGGATGCTAAAGTGAAACGTGTAGAAGAAGCAACACATTCTCTATTCTCGTTCTTTTCTGCTCTTCTTATATTCACTATTTCTTTTTCTTTCTTTCCTTCTTTCTTTCTCTCACTGACTCTCTCTCTCTCTGTTTCCTTCTCACTCATTCATTCATTCACTCGCTCTTTCTCTCCCTGCTTCTCTGCCAACTCTTGTTCTCTTTCTTCGCCTGTTTCACAAATTTCTCCCTTTCTTCACTCATTTCTCTCGCATATTCTTTCTTTCTCTCTTCCACATCATCCACTCACTCCACTTCTTTTTTAACTTCTTCATGGACAAAACCATGCTCACCTTCGGTTAGCATATTAATCTTTTCTCCATTTCCATCACATCTTTTCATATTCTGTTCCCTTCCACTGCCACCAATCACTGTTGTTCTACAGTCATCTTTTCTTTTTTTTGTAATGCTTTAAGAAAACGTCAACCATGTAGCCGTTCAATTTATCTTCATCCAATCCATCGTCATTTTCATCATCACTAAACATATTCACCAATTAGAATAACGTTAAGAAAAAACATAATCAAATATGCAAGCAGGCAAGCAAAAAAAATTAAAAATAATAACCACTGTGATTCAGTATCTATATATATATATATACATATAAATAGACGGCGGAAGTTATAAACAGCTGTCTTACTAAACATAGCAAGAAATCAACTATTAATTGTGTTCATCTTTTAAGAAAATTCACCTCTCATATTCATTTATTACATACACCACAATTATTAACAAAACAAATTGTAAACGCTTCCACTTCACTTTTTGTTACACATCTGTCTGCGTGCATCTCTCAATATTGAAAAAAAACAAAATGCTGGCGTCATTTTAAACGTTCAATTAAATTATCATTCACAAATTTAAATATAAAAACAAAAAAAAACAATAACCATTCATCTCGATTTATCCATCCAATAATTTAACTAAATATACACACAACGTGGAATTGAACCACAATGGGCCATTTCATTCGCTTTTCTCTATTGTTGGATAAAATGAACTTTTACAAAAAAAATTACATTTCAACAATTTTAAAATTACAACAACAATACTTAAAAATAATTTGTTCATAATAATGCTTTGAATTAATTCAACGCTTACTACAATAATACAGTAGATAAAGATTTTCAAGTAAACATGATCGATGAAATGAAATGCGGAGAGAGAGATTGAAAATGCCAATTGTGTGAACAATAAATAAGCTGTACACTGACCCAAGTAATACAATATTGTGGAAAAGTTTTCCTAGACAATAATTGCGAACTTGTTACAGAAGCTCGGTCATGCGAAGGCAGAGTAAAACTCTCTTCTTGTCGTCCTTGTTGGCTGGCCATTCAACTGGGCGTGACGACCAAAAGCAAAATCATCCATGGTCACTGATCATTAATATTTTACCTGCCGCTCTGCTCGTCTACACTTCTGCTGCTGCTTATCCAACAACAAGTTTTACCATGCGCTCATCAGGGGTGGTGTTGGTTTTGCTTTTCATCCACTTCAACATCAGCGATAGCCAAATTGAAGCGCACAGTCTCAATTTGGCCTGCAATCCTGTATCGAATGAAATATGCTCGATAATCGACCATTCCTACTGTGACGCTTATGCTGGCAAATGTCGATGTCTGCCGAACTTTTTCCAAATGGACAACCAATGTTATCCCGGTAAATAACTTTCACTCCATCCATCCAATTGGCCAACAATATTCATTCATAATAATATATTATTAATATTTCAACTACTAATTGGCTTTTGTTTTCACTTTCCAGAGTTGAATTCACCGTGTACAACACCAGGAAAGCCGTGTCAAGGTTTAGCTGGTAGTATATGCGAATTGAAATCATCCAGATGCGCATGCGCCCAAGGCTACCGACAAGTTGGTCTGAAGAGATGCTTGAAATTCAGCTCCTCCAGCAGTCGACTGTTGATAAATCATACGGGACATCTGCTTGTGGAAAATTATCACCGACGACAAACTGACAATTTGGCCAAACATCCGACCCTCGGCAATGCGTGGGATTCGAATACCGTCAAGGCGATGTTCAACCGCTGGCTGCAACGTAATGCCAAACGGGCCAGAGAGCAATCGAGTAAGAATTATTTAGAAAACGAAAACAATGATAGAATTGAAAAACTTATAAATTCATCATTTGAAAACAACAATAAATTGTCCAATTTTTCTTCCAATTCTTAAAAATGGAAACTCAATTGATTATTTATGATAATACGAAAATATTTCAAAATTGATATGAAATTTGCCTTAAAGAACTTGGATCAAATTGCTCTGCGGATAATCCATGCTATGTGAAGCACAGTCATTGTAATGAACGTTCGGTTTGTGAATGCGATTATGGCTACAAGAAGGAAGGAGAAAAATGTGTTCCAGGTTGAAACCGAAATTCTAATTTGAAAATTTTACAAAGAAAATATACAATTGGAACACTTTCAGGATTAGGAAATACCTGCTTTCTACGCGGTAAAGCATGCTATAATGTTGTTCATTCTGTATGCAACGAAAAAAGGATATGCGTCTGCAGAGCCGGTTATGTGATGAAGAATGATACTTGTACCACAGAACTGAGTGAAATGACAATACCTGCTGTAGATTCTGTTGGACAGTCAGGTGACGTTTACTCACTTGGCTTCTTTCCAAGCACGTCGGTGACACCAGTAAATCTAGTACTTTGCAAAAACACTTGTCCAATTGAAAATGCGATGTGTTTGAAAGGATTTTGTCAGTGCATGCCAGGCTATGTAGCTTCGCAAGATAAATGCGTTTCACGTATGAAAATTCATCACCATAATACATAACGATCATTTCAAAATTCTTTCTTCTTCTTCTTCTTTTTAAGTATTAAAATTCAGTTCAAAATGCAGAAACGACGCTCACTGCCAAGATCCGAATGGACAATGTGTGAACAGTTATTGTGCATGCAAACCTGGTTTCATTCTGATCATCGATCGATGCCTTCCGAGTAAGTGTTACAAATTAATTATTACCATTACGAATTTCATATTTAAACAGACGAAAAAAATAGCAATCCGTTTTAAAACTTGAAGAATGCAAAAGAAGAAAACTCAGCACACTTTTAAACGAAGTCAATTTAACACTGATTATCACATACTGTAATGGAAATTATTCTAATCTAAAACTTTTCCCACCTAGCAATTGAAAATGAATTCCGTAAATATTACTGTATGTGAATGAAAATGAAAAATTTTCTTTTCAATATAAAAAGTAGACTTTAACATAAATTTGCATATATAAATGTATAAGTTCTGCTCTACAAAGCAAGTTTTTAAGATAATTTCCTATTCCTATCAATCTGAAATTGAACAAAACCAAAAACTGAAAACATTCCCAATCTCTGATGCACATGTTTGAATGAATGATTTCAAAATTAACTTACCTTATTTAAGCCGCTGGCAAAAGATGTTCATTAACGCTTCCGTGCGGTGTGCCTTACAGCTATTGTGGTGTAGATCACTTTTGTCACTGTTATGATGGCTATGTGCAGAAGAAAGACGAATGCGTGGAACCAGAAATGGAAAACGAATCGGTGCAAAGATTCCTCATCGCAGTTTAACACTGTCACAATTAACATTCACACCATTTTGTGAACGCTACTTTATATCGCTAATCTCACCGCATACAATTGAAAGTTGATCTTGACAGACGGTTTCCAACTTCCATATTTGCATCTGAAATATATACAAAATTACTGTACTTTGTTTCATTAATAAAAATTAATTCAATTACTTATAAATGAACAGTTTAACTGGATTTATAAAACGTTTTACTTAAACTTAAAATTATTTAATTACTTTTCAGCGAGTATCCAAAACAAAGGAAAAACTTTTCATAAAACAAAACAAACGTTCTAACTGTAATTACAGTATACCAAAATGAATTAATGTGTAAAAGTGATATATTATCATTGAACAGATAAAAAATATTCATTAAAAAAACAAATACTGCTTATATTTTAACTTTTAGTTTGCATTTTTTACATTCAATCATTTGTTTGAATGTTAATGCGCATGTAATCACTATTTTCACGCTGTTTATGTAAATTTTGTGCCGTTTGAAATGAATTGCTTGCAAAACAAACTTGACATATTCAAGTATTGTTCAAAAATAGACTGTGCTTCGGGTAAACAAATTCAAATTTCACATTGCGATAAATGATTCATTTAATGGATAAGTGTAATGAGAAAAAAAAACTTGTTCAACATAACAGTAAATGAAATCTAAAAACGATTATATCCAAGTCGGTTTCCCCATGTTGAGGCCAAACAGTCATCGAAGCTTGCATATTCTGATGGAAGAGTAGATGAATCGTAAAAATGTTCTGGATGTGTAAAATGGCTTCCTTCATTCAAAATGCAATTGAATTCCAAATCCTGAAAACAGTTTACAATTTTAAAAATGGTTTTTTTCTCAATAAACAACAATAATTAATAACAAAAGAATAGATATTATTAATAACAAGAAACGTGGATTTGTCAATATTTACCAATGGAATGTACATAGCTGACAGGCAAGTAAAGTCAGCAATCTCTTTGGATATCAAACAGCGTTCTAGGCAATTTTCAAAACTGCTTGCCTGCTCTGGAACTTGTCGAAGATGTGGATCCAAAACGAGAATTTTGTTCGACGCTCGATCTATTGCTGCTCCTTCACGACAATAAGAAGCAGCACGATCTTAAAATTACAACATTAAAATATGAACAATGTAGAACAATCAATTTGACAATTCTATAATAAAAATACCTTGAATACAAATACTACGAAAATGAATGACACTAGAATTGCGATGCATGACGTGATTTTGAGAATGTCGAACCACATCTATACCAGGACCTAAGTTCAATCGACACAATTTCGCTTCGGGTACAAAATCAGCCGAATAACAAAATATCAAGGAATCGTCAATTGCCTAAATGTATTATTCTTTTCATTTTCAAGCTATAAACTAAGCAAATGGCCAAGCAACAATTACACGGAAATTTTGACAATGAGTTAAACATTCTTCTTCGCTACTACAAGACTGGGAGATGTAGTGGCTAGCTTTGGATTGGGTAGCGTCGAAACGTTCAAAAATTACACGTGTAGTATTCGGGCATCGTCCTGTTGAAACGACAACAGTAAAATTTTAATATATACATGTTTAATATTTACTGAAATAAAATTACCATCAATAGAGGGTAGAACAGAAGCATCTTGGAACAGTTTTTGAGACAAACGTAAAAGTGGCATTTGGTCATCTTGTAAATGTAAAATTATAAAATACCACCACATAAGCAATGAAAAATAATTAAAATTCACTTACTGACACCACAGTCAGGATCAAGTTCGTAATAATTGTAGCCAATAAATCGAACACGTTTCGCCGTAGATGGTGTCAAGCCGGTCGGCGTGTACAAATCGCACACGCTGAAATAGCGCATGTAAAGAACGGCTGTACAACGTTCTCCGCTGGCATATTTGGCTTGCAAGCATCGATGCAAGCAGGCGGCTTCACTGAGAAAAAGCTGACGTTCCACAGCGACAACATTGGTGACAACGCAATTTCGACAACGCAAAAAGCATCGATTCACAACCTCACCAATGCCACCGACCCGCAATCGATTCACCTTGACACCATCCGGAAGTACGCCTGACTTCAAACCTGAACAATAATGCCAATTATAAATATTCAGAAATTGTGCAACGCAACCCACAACCAAACACGCATATTGTACTCAAATTAAAAATTATCCAAAGCTAAAACAACAATCACAAACAACTACAACTATCACTCACTAGTGATTCATTAAACAAAAATTTTTTTAACAATTACATACAAGTGGATATATAAAGTCTTTGTTCTAATACGATAGAGAAAATTTTAGATTGGCTATTAAATTGTCATTTTGTTCAAATGATTCAATTTGAATCTGAACAATTGAATTTATGCATAATAATTTGAAAATTACTTTTGAAAATCATTTACATGACATTGAAAGAAATGCAATGAAAAAACTGCACAAAAACTACATAATACAAATAACAGTTCTTCGTATCTTTCGATGTGAAATAAAACAATAGAACGTGATTATTAATAATAAATTTCAAAGAAAAACATACTTTTTATAGAGACAGATTTTTGAGCGTTGGCAGCGAAAAACAATGCCGTAAAAAATAACAAGATAGCTGCACAATGATAATATCCAGAGTTGGCAGAACCGCGCCCGAGCGACATGACTGTAAGAATGATAATATTCAAATGTGGAGGACGCTTGTAGAAATAGCTTTACGTTTCAAATGGAGCAAAACGAAAGTGTCGTCAGTGTAACGCTTGGCCTGAGTTGACCAAGCCGCTAACAGGCACCGAGAGGTTGGGTCGATTTCGTCCAATATTACTTTCCCACTTGGCACTGCTTACAAAAGCACGGCGCCAACGACAACCAATATCTTCCGTGCCAATTGGACAGATCAAAAGCAAAACTAATTGCATGACACAATGTTAAGTTTCAAAAAAACAAACAAACAAACTGAACCACAAACAACACAATATATTTAAAATACAAACCATGCTTTTTTCCACACTGTTCATGAAGCATCGGGTTTAATGAAATTTAAATATAAAGCAGTCAGAAAAAAAACAGGCTATAGGACGCAATTTGATTTTTGGTTTTCCTCTTTTTTATGAATTTCAATAGCAATTAATAATTCCTTTGTAATATTTTTATTGTAACCTGCGCAGAAATGGAAACAACGGAAAGGACAGTAACCTTTGGAAAATGGCGAATACTGTGGCCAGGTAACACTGAATGAACAACCTCAATGTCAGAACTAAACAAATATTCAAAATGAAACACAAACAAACATTTGCATAAAATCATAACAAATCCATTTGCAAATGAGGTAAACTGTTCAATTTGAGGTAACAATGAACAAAACAAATGACTAAAACAAAGAATACTTACCAAGAGAGGTGGTTACTTTTAAAAGCATAACTCTTCACTTCTACTCGAAAACGAAGAGTAAAAATAAAGAAAAAAAAACAGACTTTTCAAATGATAAAATCACAACCATAAACATTTACTGCGTACGATTATAAAATTGAAACTGAAGAACAATTTTTTCAAAATTTGGACCAGACTTGAAGATTATTTAAAACAGAAGGTAATCATAAAATATGAACGAAGAAAAGTGGAAAAGAAATGATCACAGATCGAACAAATTGTGATGTTATTACACAGTTGAACAGAATGAAAGATCACTTTACTGCAGTTGGGATGAGGCTTTTGATTGAGACAAAAATCAGATATCTGGAACTTCAACATATCATTCCAGTTTTCTTCTAAATAAGGCGACAACAAATTATTAAAGAGACAAAACAAAATCTTCATTTTGAATAAAACAATTAAAAACTTATATGGTCCAAATTTCATCATTTTTCAGGCAATAATTATTACTTTCGAGTTGAAATTTTATGCAAATAAGCAATGAAAAAAAAATATATTCACATTTGAAAAGTTTTACTTACCCCAACCAACGTAAATTGGTCCAAAACTGCCGCAAGTTCATCCATATTGTATTGGTTGAGTACGTAGAATGATTTCAAATCCATCTCGTGCTTCAAAGCACAATTCAAACAGTACACAATATATTTATCTTCATGTGGCAATACAAAAAGAATATTAAATACTTCAACCTGTTAAAAAACATATGTAATAATTTTGTGAATATCATATGACAAAAATTATTGACAACATTTCAACTTCAAATAATAATAATAGAGTAAGTAACAGGTATTTTTTATACCTCACAAACACAGCAATAATGAGAATTTTCTCCTTCGATACGCGGATGATGTTTCAACTCTTTTCTCAGTCGTTCGCAAACATAATCCAAAACCATCTGACAATATGCAATAGATTGGATAAGGGTTTTTCTAAAAATGAATACACAAAAAGGAATATTTACAAAAAAAAATTAAAATTGTTTTTTCAATCTTACCGAACCATTTCGAATAATGTCTTGTCGCTGAATCGGATATTGCGAGCAAGTTGCCAAGATAGATGAATCAAAGGCACCAACGACTTGTAACTATTCAACTTGTTGAATTCATACCGCTCAATTGCGAGTTGATACTGCGACGCAGTCAATGGACCAACATTCCAGGCAATATTATTACACCAGCCCTAAAACATTTCGTTAAAATTTCATTAAAAAATTTATTGGAAAAGAAAACGCGTATTCATATACAACAGTTATATATTCCACTTACTGTTGAATGTACCCAATGAACAGTTCCCTCTCCTATCCAAACAACATCGCCAGCTTTTTGCGTGAATCGGTATAATGGTATATTATTTTCATACAAATCCTCCAACGATGGCCACCATGAACCGCGCAGAAAATCACATTTATTACTAAATAAATATTTTCGATTATCACGATTCTCTTCAGAAACAAAAAAGCATGCTTGGAAAAAAAATAAATTAATTAATCACTTTTCGCAAATTGTCTTTACAGCATCCCAGTATTCGTAAGGAACGGCAAACCATTCGCATTCACCAGGACCAATGTTAATATTAACACCAGCAAAATTGTTATTCTCTTGATGACCAGGAGTTCTAGCGCCGGGTACCTGAAGAAATGATCAATTCATTGACTGATCAATCATCAATTACAAAACCAAATCTGTATAAAAAAATTAAAAACATACTTTCATATAAAGTTGTACAGTGTTCATACCAAGCACAACGTGACCAAGATGTGACAAAAGATTGCAGCTAGAGTAAACGCGACAAAAGGAGGGTAATTTGTTCAATTCCTGTCAAATTCAAAATAATTTTCACAAACCATTTTTCAAAATTCAAATTTTATTTGTACTTTGAGTTGAAGATGCCACTTTCGTTCGTCGGACAAATCTACGTTCGTTCCAAACTTTACTACCTTTTTCAGTGCGACATCTTTTTTCCGTTTCGAAGAATTGCATTCCACATCACCCTCACGTTTCATTTTCTCTTTATCATCCTAAATTATTCAAATTTCATCTCAAAGCAAATGCATTTTAAACAACAACTACTTTCAGTGCATTTTGGAAAGACTGAAGCTGATAAGCGGCGTATTTTCCCACTGTAGTATAGGACGGTTGACTTCCACACTGCCAAGTCACATTACCCTGCGAATCGACATTCACGTCGGATGCTTGCAAATATTGGGTACGCAATTCCACTTGTTGATTAGCAGCTTCGGCTACGATGGTTTTTGTGGAAAAAAGACTCAGGTCCATTTTCAACGCTGACGTCAAGCCGCGAATCACAACGATTGGCTGTTGATAGCAGAAGCGTTGCAATTCCAACGATGATGCATCTTTTTTCGTATCAACAACAGTACATGGAGTCGTCAGTAATAACTAAAATTAGAAAAAAATATACAATACCTAAACAAGAAGCAATAATTTAAACAGTGAAAAAACTAACTGCATAATTTTACTTTCACAGAAATGAAGTTTTCCTTAATAACAATCATATCAATTATAATTTAATATTTTCCCTTTTGATTCCTCAAACAAAGCTACTTACTGCTGTTAAGTTAGCATTAAAATTTTAAACACTAATATAAAACTTTAATTTCAAAAACAATAATAACGCATACCTTATCTTTAGGCAAGTTTCTATTGCACGTCGGTGGTTGAGGAGGCAACACATTCTCCTCATATACTGATTTGCATCTGCCCAAGTTGCGCTGCTTACATATCTGGAATATTTCATTACTAGAAATGCTACAGGGGACGTTTAAAGGGGCGGTGAGACTCAAACACGACGGAGGAGGTTCAGCAAGAAAGGCTGGTCTATCAGAATTCACAGAGTCCTAAAAAAAAGAAAATCACACTGACACTATAAAAATGGAATAAATAAAACTTGAAAATTACCTGAATTGTAACAGGAGTAGAAAAGAGCACATTTGTCGGTATAATAGGGTCATTTTTGTCTATACGAGCTTTATTTCTATTATCTGGCTCAAGGCAACTGTTTGTCAAGTCTTCTTGATCAGTAAAACCGAGAAAAGCTTGCAAATCTTCTTGGGTAACTTGTGGCAAGTCACTTAAAGGAGATGTGCGCATGCCAATTTCAGTGCTTGTAATTGGATCCACGTTCACAGTCTCCTGAGATCTCGATACATTGTCCTTAAGAAAGGATGTTAAAATATATTTGGGCAAAATTCTCTTTAAACCTCCTCATCTCGTTGTTGTTCCCTTTGCTGCTGAAAATGTTGAGTAAGCGCGTGTGTTTCTTGCAGCTGGCGAAGAGTCAACATCTGATGAGGGTTCAATAAAGCCTATAAAAATTGACGCTGATTTTTGAGTGACGGGAAAATTGTTCAAATTAAATTCCAATAATAACAATAATACACAGTTATAATGAGAATCAAATTAATAATAATACTTGATTTTGCGATAAAATATGCATCATCTGTATCTGCTGCGAATTGAGGGAAGGAAGAGCGCCATCTTCACTCTAAATGCATGTTTTTTATTTAAGAAAGTGCGAACTTTTGCGGATGTGCATAATGTTGGAAAAAGGTAATGAAAAAATTACCTCATTCAAACCAATACCGATCAAACTTCCTTTCAAATACATGTCAATTCTTTGCTATAATTACAATAATAAATTGTGAAAAATTTAAAATAATTTCGCAATAATTTTATAAAATTACTCTTTGATATCCATTTTGACGATCCAGAAGTTGTGCCGGAATCGGTAAACGGGATACATCTTCAATGTTGGGTAACAGAGGTGCACTCTTGCTAGAATAAAAAAAATCAAAGTAAAAAATTACAAATTATGATTTTCGTCAATTTCACCTGTTTTCACCATCCACAGAAACTTTGGTTCTACCTTTCAACTGTGTCTCCAAAAATTCAATTCGATCAAACAAGGCTTGATTAATTTCTGAAAAATAATGCCTGAAAACTGCATAAACAGGAAGAAAAAAGCAATTCAATACGAACTGGATTTCAATTTGAGAGCATTTTTGTAACACTTCAAAGCGTCGTTTAGCTGAAAATATTGCTCGTACAAAAGGCCAAGATCAATCCACGCCGGCGACAAGGAATCATCAAGCTGAATTGCACATACAAATGCTTGCAAAGCATCAAACGGTTGCTGCTGTTGTTGGTAAAGAACTCTGAAAAAAGTCTTGCATCAATAACTAACCAACCAACTAACTAACTGAAACAGTAAAATTATTATTTTCTAAACAATCAAATCATTATTCATAATTTTTCAATTAAGAATTATGAAAACAAAATAATAAGCGTTACCCAATTGAGCACCAAATATCAGCGTTGGATTCATTTTTGTCGATGGAATGTCTGTACGATAGGAATGCCTCATGGGCGCGTCCTGCTGCTGAGAAGCATCTGAAAACAAAATAGAAAAACATCAGTTAAAATTACAATACAATTCATTAAATAATAAATTTACTACGCTTTAAAAAAATATTTAAAGATAAATGAATAAATACCTTCCTAAGTAATAATGACTTCGACCAGATGTAGGATCTGCTTTCAAAGACTGCTGTAAGCAATTAATAGCTACGCTTATCCGATGTGCTTTATCACCAAAGCTTTCTTCACGAAAAAAAAGCCAACCTAAAAAATGAAACGAACTGCAATCAACAAACGCAGGATAATAAAGGAAACAACATCTCACCCAACTGGCGCAACAATGATGCTCTCAGTACTGGAGACACTACCTGAGAAGATTGCAACAGTGACTGATATTCAGAATGTGCTTTTTTCAAATCACCCTGAAAAAAATAAATTATTATTCTATTTAAAAAAATAAAATTATCTTGAATACTGACCTTTAACTCTATACAGTGAGCTATGTGAAAACGAACTGAAAATACAAAACTTCTTTAAATAATAATAATATCTGAAATATTTAATATTGGATGTAGTTCTACTTTCTGCTTTGGAAAATATAGTGGGATTTGGATCAACGAAAGCGAGTCTCAAATTCTACAAAAAAATTCATAATTAACATTTTATCTGTAATTTTTTGAAATTACTTTGATTGCTAAATCAAAACTGTGTAACGCTTTGAAAGCCAAACCCAAACGAATATTCACTTCCGCTGCTTTGCAAAAATTTGGAAATAGATAAAGGAGACGTTGAAAAACTTCCGTGGCGCTAAAAACAATCTTACTGTACGTCGAAGGAAAAATAATAAATCTAGCATACCTTTTGTGGATATTAAAGTGAAAATATACTAATCCCAGACCATATAAAAATGGAGCATCCTATAGATAAAACAGTGCAACAGTTTTCTATATAATAAAATAAAACACCAACCTTCCAATATTCTGCTTTGCATTCATAAAAACGCTGATAGGCTGACAATGCTAAAAATACGCAGTGCATCAAAAATTAAATAAATAAAATATCCTGGAATCTAAACCTTTAACAAAATCATGAATCAACAGATTCAGATGACCCAATTTGAGCAATACTTCGCAAAGAAATCGATTGTCCGTTTCAACCGCAGCATCGGTTGAACGTTGAATTTCTTCAAGTCTCTGTTCGTAAAACTTTAATGCCTATAAAAGATCAATTACAAAAAAATTGTTTAAAAAATTTCCGACCCTACTTTAATAACCAATCGCCTCTCAAATATCTTCTCTGGGTGTACAAGATTAAGGCAACCAAATTCTGTGCTGAAATGTAAAAAACGCATCATAATGATAACTCCAATGATTCAACAATAAGTCCATCTCTAACGTGAAGCTAATTCTCAAAATGCATGATCATTCACTATATCACTAGAATATCAGATTTATATCTCGATATCACTAGAATAGTAATAAACAAGTAACATAGAATATGCATATTCACATATAAAATGCCAAAAGTTATCTTGAGTATTACATACGGTAGTAATATATTCTTCTTGTGCATCCCGGCAAAATTTTCAAATTTAAATTAATATGCAAAATTTATTTAAAATTTCATTATTAATAATACTGACATAATTTAACAAAAATTAGTAATAGTAAATGCTTTTCTTCGGTTACGTAGGAATTATCCTCTGTGTTGGTCATGTATGCTAAATTAATAAGACCACCGATGTACATTGTCATTTCATTCCATATGTTGAAGAATATGCATATCATTAATAAAAATTATGTGCGCGGCAGACAACTGCTTATTTTTCCAACAAGATGTTGAGAGTTATGCATGCGCTTCTGCACGATGAACATTATGCATGGATTATCAATAATTATAACCATTTGCAAGCAGAAAACCTTAAAAATGAAAGGAATGATCTCATGCGCAACATGCAAATCTGTTTGAAATATTACTTGTAGCATGAATTAACATATTATCATAGTGCACATGAAAAAGTATCGGCGAAATTTTTAATTTGGAGAAAATTGCATTTGGCATGATGCAAATATTTGACTAATCTGCTTCAGCCTTTCCAAGCCTTACAGTTTGCACTAGACTTTCTTTTGAGAAACAAATATTCTTTATAAACTAAAATACTGAAAATTTTCAGAAACTGCAAATTTTATTCAATTTAAACAAAACTAACGTAACAAAGGTGCATTATCTTCCTGAATTTGAAATCAAAACTGCCTCATCAAATGAATGAAATTCCAGGAAAAACAAATTTGCATTCATAATCGCAGTTCAAAAAAACACATTGTTGCTGACGGAATAAAAGATGGACGTTGTCCTTGACATGTTTACCAGAAAATCCCTCTGTTCGCCATATGTGCACATTTATGAACCCCATTTGCAAACAGGAAGCAGACCCCATAATCACCTCAAACATGGGAAAATAAAACTGATTTGTTATCTATGAATCGCCTTCTTACTTATTCTTTTTCTAACAGCAATTTTTTCATTTAATGCAGAACTTTTATTAAATAAAAATATCTTAGATAAAAGAAATCAAGTAACTATTTGTTTAAATACTGAACTCAAAACAGCTGCAAATGATGAATGCAGCCGTGATGAACACGCGTGCTAATGATGAAAAAATATTTGCATAAAGGAAATATTAACGAAAATGAACATTTTATACTTATTTTTCCTTTTTTCATTTTCTTATTTATGCTTATTTTTACTAAAAAGTCAAAATATTCCAACCTGTCCATGGTTTCCAGTCGGCGAGCTTCTTCGTGCGTGAATACCGTTTGGCAACAATTAGAATCATCCATTTCACCTGTAAAAAATAAAATATTTGTAAATTTAATCAAATCATTTACATATTATCCGAATTTTCAGTAACAAAGCACTGCAGATTATGCACATCTAAAAAATACATATACAACTTTTAACTGTCAAACGAATGGTTTGTGCTGGCCATACTGAATGGATATACCAAGGTCAGCAGACGCGCATGCTGGTCCACAGTGAGAAATCAATAGGTTTGTACGGATCAAGCTGAAGAAACATACAGTATGCAAACAAGAAATGCACGTTCAACTTTGAATAAATTATTCAAAAAATTTCAAGAAAAAAAATAATTAAATCAAGTTCGTTTGCTTGAAATACATATTGTGTAGACAGATTTTACTAAATGCAATATTGTTAGAACTGCAGTGCATTATTCTTATGAATGGTACAAAGATTAAACTCGCAGTATAAGGAGGAAAGTAAGCTTTTTCAGTTTAAAATGATGAAAGAACAAATGCATAGATATTAAAAGAAATGTATTTTCCAATATTATATAAATAATATTATATCATAGTCTCAAAAAGTAATTATGTTCCAGTTTTATATGGTAGTTCAGATGATTAAAATGTTCCAAAACCCAGCTGTTAACGATCATACATAACAGATTAAATAGATTTTTAGTAATATAAAAGTCTTAGAATAAAATGTTTCCAAAGGGAATTGTTTGACAATGTTATAATTTCTTAACTACAATCATAACCGCAAAAGCTATCCTGAAAAACGAAAAGTTTAGCGGTTTCTTTTTTAGCTGATTTATGTAAAAAGAAATAACATGTCGGTTTATATAAAATTTAATTTAAAGCAATAAAAACATATATTCATAAATTAAATTCAAGTTTAAACGGCATTAAACAAAACTTAATTCGAAGTATCTGATTTATGCCTGTGCATCACATTCACTGTAGAAAATCTATTGGAACAGCAAAGTGGCGGGTTGTTTCACATTCTTTATGTTTGTATTTAAATTGCACAAGTAACCTGTAAATTGTTCCTGAGAGAGGTGACGGTATTGGAATAAATTAAAGAGCTGTAGGTTTATTAATTGGGGAACATTAGAAGCTGCTCAGGTAGAGGAAGCATTATTAGTGTTTCAAACACATTTTTATTCATTAGTAGGAGTGAAAATTTGGAAAGAAGTTGGGCTTTTTCTCAAATTGTCATTTTTCATTCTCTGTTTTTATAATTAAGTAATGATTGAGGTCTACGATGTGAGTGATTGACAGTATTCTCAAATAGTTACACGTGACTGTAAATTGTAAAATTAAAATTATTACAAAAACTGTTCCGTGAATGTACATATTTATCGGGTATGATAAATATATGATTGTTCATGTAATGGAAAAATATTTGCATCAAAATGATGCTTATGCTCAAATTTCAACAACAAAAAAACACTAGGAATAATTTATTGTAGATTAAGCGAACCGTACGAAAGATAAATGAATAAATAGAGAACAAAACGAATTTTTTGATTTATTTTTCTTATTTTTTTATCAGCAAGTGAAAATTTCAGAGAATAATTTTTCAGTTGATTTCAAACTCTGTTTAGTTGGTCTTTTGAAAAAGTTTCTGAAATCATTTTTTATTTCAAGATTAATTTGTTTTAGTCGTATAATTAAAAATAACTTATTTACAGGTTGAATACAACGATTAAAAAAAAATGTTTTACCAAAAAAATGCATACATTTTTTAATGAAAAAAACGGCAAGTGTTGCGATCATTTTCAAAATTTTATTAAATGCATTATCTTGATTTTTTTAAAATTACGGTATATGTTATATTTTTACCAGTGTCAAGTTGCAGTTGCTCAGTAAAAAGTGGCATTTGAATCGAAAATGGCAATGATTTTGTTCAAGTCACGTCCATATGGGTGCAATTACATTTTGCGACGATGCTTTGCATCCGATCGGTCTATGTACGTTTTGGATCCAATCAATCCTGAAGAGAAGGTTTCCTTTTTTTTATTTATACTATAATTTTTTTAAAAAGTAATATTTGACTATTATGATATTTTTATTGTTTACTAAAATTCTTATTCGATATTGTGTATATTGGTTAAAAATGTATTTTTGTTTCTTCATTTCATCGAGAGAATTGTATTATTTTACATTTTCACAGCCCGACAAGTTTTGCAAAATTCAAAAATCAAATCTATAAAATTCAATTTGTCATTTATGCCTTTACAGTATAACTTGGAATTGTGAAATTTAATCTTTAATTTGTGTAGAAAAATATTAGCAATATCATCACATTAGTAGATGGGGCTTTTTAAAATTAGCTTATAAGTATTGGCCGAGAATTGTTTGACAAATGCACAACTTTTTTTTGAGAGTCAATTTTGCTGCAGTTGTTTGAACTTTTCATTTCAACTTTACTTTGTCAATGAGGAATGTGGAGAAACTTGTTTTTGCAACTTTGCCATTTCGAAGTTGAAAATTGATTGAATCTTTAACGTTTTGGTTTCAAAATTTTTCTCCACTAAAACTAATAATAAAAGTTGCATTAATAAATTTATCGGTTGATTCAGTTTAATTTTTCACGTTGAAACTGAATAATTATAATAATATTTGCATTTTTTAAATCTTGTTTTCTGCGTTATTATTAATTGCAAGTTGAGTGATAAAAAAAGTTTCATCTATTTTTATGAACAACATGAAATAATTATATTTTTCCCTAAAGTTATATTCGAATGTAAAAGTTCTTTTTTGTTTATCAAATATATAATACAAAAGTTGTAAGTTTTCTTGAAATCTATTTTTTAGATTAAACCACTTTAATAATTATTTTTAAGCAATAAAAATTGCTCAGTTTATATATAAAAATTTTTTGTAGAAATTTCAAAAAATTTTAATAGCAAATCGAGGTGAAATTGCATGCCGTATAATAAAAACATGCAAAGCGATGGGCATCAAAACTGTTGCCGTGCACAGCGATGTCGACTCGTTGGCGGTATGTGGAAAATTTTTTAAAAATTAATATGTTGATTTGAAAATTTCAAATTTTTAGTTACATGTACAAATGGCCGACGAAGCTGTCTGCATTGGGCCGGCTCCAACCAGAGATAGCTATCTGCGAATGGATAAAATATTGCAGGCGGTCAAAGACACCGGTGCTGAAGCGGTAAGTGCATTTTGTTGGACAAATGACAAATGCAGATTAAAATTATTACATTTTTAATTCGCTTTTTTCAGGTGCATCCGGGGTATGGATTTTTGTCAGAAAATACCGAATTTGCAAGATTGCTTACCGAAGCTGGTGGTGTATTCATTGGTCCAAATTCGAAAGCAATTCTTGCCATGGGCGACAAAATTCAAAGCAAACGCATAGCAACCGAAGCGAAAGTAAGCATGATACCCGGTTTTGATGGTGAAATAAAGGTAATTCAATTGAAACAAACCTTTCACATGTATTATTGATAATTGATATTATTGGTTTCAGGATGCGGAAATGTGCGTTAAAGTTGCTAATGAAATAGGGTATCCGGTGATGATTAAAGCATCCGCTGGTGGTGGCGGTAAGGGAATGAGAATTGCTTGGAATGATAAAGAAGCACGAGAAGGGTTCCGACTATCTCAGCAAGAAGCAGCGAGCAGTTTTGGTGATGATCGCATGCTGGTGGAAAAGTACATTGATAATCCGCGACATATTGAAATGCAGGTAAAAATAGATGTCTTTTCTTTGGTTTTAGTATTGTAATTTTTCAATCAATTCTGTTAGGTACTATGTGATAAACATGGTAATGCTATTTGGTTAAATGAACGGGAATGTTCAATTCAAAGACGAAATCAAAAAGTGATCGAAGAATCTCCCAGGTATGTTCTTTTTTTAACGTCGTTGTAAGAACGCCGAAATCATTTACAGTATGATTTTATACAGTCCATTCGTCCCACCGGAAATGAGAAAAAAGATGGGTGACGAAGCTTGTGCTCTCGCCCTAGCAGTTGGCTATGATTCAGCAGGCACGGTTGAATTTCTGGTCGATTCGAAACGTAATTTCTACTTTCTCGAGATGAACACCCGTCTTCAGGTGAAATGATAATAATAAATTTTTAATGGAAAATTAATTTTTTAAATTTAGGTTGAACATCCCATAACAGAAGCAGTCACTGGTGTTGATATTGTTCAGCAGATGATCCGAATCGCCTACGGTATGCGAAATGAATATTTTTGATGAAGCTTCACTTTCACTGTAGGTCACAAATTAAATTTGAAACAATCCGATATTCCGATCCGTGGCTGGGCATTGGAATGTCGTGTTTACGCTGAAGATCCTTACAAATCATTCGGACTTCCGTCCGTCGGTAGACTGACCCGCTACGAAGAACCGTTGCGATTGAACGGCATTCGTTGTGACAGTGGAATTTATGAAGGAAGTGAAATTAGCATCTATTATGATCCACTTATTTGCAAAGTTAGTTGAAAATCAAAACTTTTTTTCCACATATCAATTCGCTGATTAATTATTTTCAGCTCATAGCTTATGCTAATGATCGAATAGAGACAATCAATTTGATGCGTGATGCTCTTGATGAATATGTAATTCGCGGTAAGATTTTACGCGCGGGCTTTTAATTAATTCCCATAAACTTTTTCGAAGTTGACAAATTGGGGTTTCCATTATTGTTCAGGTGTGACGAATAATATTCCCCTCCTTCGAGACATAATGTCAGAAGAGCGTTACAGGTCAGGAAATATAACTACAAAATATCTTTTCGAGACCTATCCTGAAGGTTTCCATGGTGTGCGTTTGAATGATGAAGAGACTCGCAGTATTGCGGCCGTTGCTGCTGCCCTTTTTACTCACCACCGGCATCGCGCTGTTAATTTTCTGAACAGTGTCCAGTATCAAATTTGAGCTATAAACAATATAAGAAGTATATTTTTCCCTTCTTTTAATATATGTTTTCTTTTCGAAGGCAAGATTTTTCAAAAAATACGCAATCCATGAACGAGCAGATGCTGTTCGTTAAAGTGCCACATATTGATCGTGAAGCGTCGCAGCACAAAATCAGTGGCGTGGAAATTATCCGCGACAGTTGTACAGTATGTGATTTGTAAATATTTTGTAGAAAAGTAATGATTGTCAAGATTAATTTGTCAATGATCATCTCCAGGTAACACTTGATGGCAAAAAGGTTCATATTGAAGGACCTATTAATTTTTGTAACACAGTTTTGAACTTGAAAGTCAATGGAAAACCTTGCAATGTTCAGGTACTTTGCCTTTTCGTGCATTTCTTCCACGTTTCGCGCTGATTTTATTTTTTTGCCCAGATAAAAAGTTGTGATACAGCCGGCAGAATATCTCTGTTATACAAAGGCTGTCCGGTTAGTTGTTTTTTTTTTATTTGATTTGGTTTAAGTGCAAATGTTTTATTTGTTCAAGTACGATTTGAATGTGACTACCTCCACCGCGGAGAAATATTACAAATACATGCCAGCGCCGAAAAAAGTAAGCAGTGTAATTTCTAGTCGAGTAATTTATTTTAACAAGTGTAGCTTTAATTTGTTTACAATGTGGATGAAAAATGAACATTATTGTTTTGCAATTGAGATTAAAAGAATTGAGTTGAGATTAAAATTTGTATAATGAAACAAAGTGAAAAAATGCTGTAAAATAATTTAGTATTTTCTTTTTCTGTTAGGTTGATCTGAGCAATGTGATTGTGGCGCCAATGCCTGGCATGATCAAATCGGTCAGCGTTAAGGTAGGACAGGCAGTATCGGAATGTCAGGAGACGTGCGTGATCGAAGCAATGAAAATGCAAAACAGTTTATTAGCACCAAAATCTGGGAAGGTATGCATTTTTGTTTGTTAATTTTTATCATCAACCTTGGAATGTTGTGCTGATTTGCTTTTTGCGTGTTCAATTGAATAACTGATGAACAATTAATTATTGTTCATCTGGTGTAGTGTAGGAAAGTTTTCGTTCAGATTTCAGTAGTAGTAGGTACAGTGCTTGTTCACAGTTGTTCGCAAATTTGCCAACATTTATCATTAAAAAAAAATTCACTAACAATATGGTTGTGGACTGCTTGCTTGCCGCATACTGTGGAAATGGCCTAATGTTATAAATGATTTATTTTCAACGATTGTTGCTTATAAACAAAATTTAGGTGAAAGCAGTAAATTGTGAAGCTGGCAAAGCGGTTGAAGAAGGAGCCATATTAATTGAATTTGAATGATTTATGATAATTTTTGGTAATTTGTTTCAAATGATTGTGGCAACAGTTTAGCTTAGATTTTCTCTCTTCTGCATAGTTGATCGGCATAAATTTGATCTGTTGCTTTACTTTTCTCATCTTTAATCAATTTGTGAACTTTCACTAGAATTGATAGTAATAATTTTAGTCGAATTAATTCAGCTTTTAAAATTTCTCTTTTCAACTAATTTAACTTTGATTAGATATTGAAATTTGAATTCGATATTTCAAATAAAGACTTTAAAAAAAAATGAGTGAATAAATCAGGGGAAGTTTATTTGTATTTATTGCAACTTGAATTAATTAATTGATCAATCAAATAAGCGGTTTACCATAGGTTGTTTGCTGGTTGAAATTATTTTTTTTTCCACGACGACACTTTCGCTCAGAAGCGTTTATCGTAAACATGTAATGTTTTATTTCTTTTTAAAATCATCATCGCCTGTCTCTTTTGACGGCGTGGTATAATTTGGCATTTGAGAATCTTGCGACAATTGATTACTGATAGCTTAACGAGCGCAGCCTGTCCATTTTTATGATGATTGAGTGTTGTTGTGTTTGAAAGGAAAAAGCAAAGAATGAAAAAGGTTTTATTTATGATCGAATTGTTGACAATGATGACAAAAAAGATTAATAACAATTTCCAAACAATATCATTAAAGTTGTATCAGTTTAATGTTAATTGTGATAAAATTTGGATTATTTTTCGTTTGTTTGTTTGTTTGTTTGTTTTGTGTTTGCTGATCTTAGAGATTTGATAAATTGTATACCAAGGCGTGTTGTTGATTGCCGTGCGTTATCGTCGTTGATGATTAAAACGTAACATCTAGCTGGCAATGAAGAAGAAGAAGAAGAAGAAGGATGAAATTGATAATAAATTGCCACCAAGCGAGCTTGTGTGTTGCTCAATCAAGCTGACAGGTGCCGATTTGAACAGCGGTTCCCCTCATTTGATGAATTGACTTTTTTGGCACTGCTCGTTAGCTGTCATCGAGATTTGTTATTGGTTGTCGATTTTCACTTATGTAACAAGCGACATGCGGACGCACGTTATTATTCACTGCTGCTGATATTCCTTCCTCCGTTGGTATATTCTAATTTTTCCATTTTCTCCAACTCGTTCATTTTCACCGTTATTTCTTCTGCTGTGCTGAAATTGCGAATCAACATGTCGTTTAAATCAACGCTTTCACAACTATTACTACTATTGCTTGCACACTTCAGAATTTCCTTTGCGACTCCTTGTGATCAGGTAAAATTTGCCAATTTTTTTAATTTTTTCTTTATAATTTCTTTGCTAAATGATTGAGTATCAGTTGTAGTAGTAATATTTCTATGTTGTTAATTGATGAAAAATGATCTCTGACGTCATTTATTCAATTGGTCGAAATTTCAAATTTGCTAAAAGCTTTTTCTTTTCCACATCATCCATAAATATTGAGATAGATTTAATCAGTTGTAATAAAATAGGAAAGATTTTCTGTGAATAGTTTATCATTTGAAAGTGACAAGCAAATTATATTATTATTTTGATTGCAAACAGGCGCCATTAGAACAGAGAGCTTCGTTGGAAGAAGTTGAGGAATGGTTAGCGAAGTACGATCGGGATGCGGGCCAATTGCAAGATCTCTACACGGTGCAGTTGTTCCAGTATCGTTTAGAGTTGAGCAAGGGACTTTTGGAAGAATTTCGCTCGACCGGTGTCAAAGTGATCAAGCATCAATTGGACGCCCGTTCAGGCGCTTTGAAATTTCTCGCCAATTTACCCAAGAACGTCAGTGTGGAAACGGTGCGTCAGTTGCGTCTGATATCAGCCCAAGCGGCGGTGGATTTTGGAATTTGGGATGTCGTTTTGGACAAGAGCAAAAAGCGTTTCGTCGAACTGCCCGAACTGATGCTTTCCGGCTATAGTCGGTCGTTTGCTTGTGAAAACCAGACGACCGTTGCTTGTTGCCAACATCCCATTGTTTTGTATCCAAATTTGATCGCACTTTTTTCCAACAATCGAACCTACGACACACTGTTCCCACTGTGGTATAGTTGGGGATCGTCGGTGCAGTCGATTTTGGAAAATCAATTTGTCGAATTTGTCAATCTTGCCAATCAAGGTGCCCGCAGTGTCGACTATGAAAATTACTACAACTACATGGAATCGAGTTATGAGAGGCCGTTGTTGCAGACCGACTTGTTGCAGTTGTACCAGTCGACGTTGCCAATTTTTGAACATTTGCACGCTTACGTGCGTCGCAAATTGATCGCCCATTACGGCACATCCCGTCTGCCCGCTTCGGTTATCGAAGCTCACTTGTTGGGCGATCTTTGGGCCGAACGTTGGGATGCGCTGTTCGACTTGACCGTACCGTACAAGTTCATGCCCACCACCGACGTCACCAGCTCCCTCAGAGCACTCAACTACACTGTGGAATCGTTGTTCCGCCTGGCGGACAGTTGGCTCCAATCTGCCGGCTTTGTCAAAGCTCCGGACTCGTTGTGGAGATTGTCCACTTTTGAACGCTTCGACACCAACGCATCCCAAACTTGCATACCGACTGCGTGGCAATTTCACGAAAACGACATGCACCGTGTGACCACGTGCGCCGGTGAAGTGTCGACCAGGCAGTTGCTCGAAGCGTTTCGTCTGCTCGGTCGAGTTCAGTATTTCATCCAATATCGCGACAGACCGTTGACGTTCAGACGTCAAGCTGGTCCGGGATTCATGGAAGCTATTGGTGACACGTTGGCGTTGTTCGCTTTGAATCCCGCCTCGTTGGAACGTCTCGGTTTGTTGTTCGACAACAGCACACGCTTCGACGTCAACCACCACCACGTACAGTTGAATTATCTGCTGCGCGTGGCGTTGACAATGCTGCCGTCGATACCGTACCATTTCGCCTTGAACCACTGGCAAAAGGCCATGTTCGACGGCACCATCAGCGCCAAAACGATGAACATCCACTGGTCGATATACAGGTACCAGTATTCGGGCATCGGTCGACCGATGCCGTCGGCAACTTTGGACGTTCACGGAACCAACCACTGGTCAGTATTCGCCGTCCAGCCTGCTTATGCCAACCTCATCGGCACTGTGCTCTCGTTTCAACTGTTCCAAGGAATTTGCCGAGCGGCCAATCACACCGGACCGTTGCACCGTTGCAATTTGGACTCCAATCCATTGTTGGGCCGTCAGTTGTCGAATCTGATGCGACTCGGTGCCACCAAACCCTGGCAAGAGGCGTTGAAGTTGGTCAGCAAAAAGGCACTGCTCAGTGCGGAAGGCATGTTGGAATTTTTCGAACCGTTGCACGACTGGTTGAAACGAGAGAACGAAAAAGCGCACGAATGTTACGGTTGGAATTACAAGCATGAAACGGCCCCAATTGGGACTCAATTGCAGAAGCCTCGGTGTGGGGATTTTTTGCCGACCAATCAAAATTTTAAAGCTGAACAATTTTACAATAATTACGAAGCGAAACAGTTGGCCTTGGAACGCGAAGTACGTTCTCGTTGGTGGGATTACGCGACCAACATCACCGATCACAACCTCATCCGAATGACCGAATCGATGGCGAACAAGGTGGCATTTGTTGGCGAAGCTGCGCGTCGAGCCAGAGCCGAAATCTACCTGCCCATGGTGGACGACGACCGGCTGGCTCGTATGATTCGTCTGGTGCGTTCGAGAACGTTGCAGTTGAATGCAGTTGACACTGCGGAGTTGAATCGTCTGATTGGGGGCATGACGAGCACGTTCAGCAGGGGGCGAATATGTTCTTGGCGACCGTTTCGTTCGACACCGGACTGCAAGCGCATGTGGAGCTTGAATCCTGATTTGACGAATTTGTTCGCCAACTGCCACGACTACAAGACGCTGCTTTACGCTTGGCAGGCGTGGCACGACGTCGTCGGCCGTCCAATCAGGGGCCCTTTCGAAAGGGCCGTGCAGTTGGGCAACAGAGGAGCCCGCGCGATTGGCTACGACGACGTCGGCGACTATTGGCGCGCCCAGTACGAAAATGACTACTTGAAAGAGGAGCTGGCTTCGATGTGGCAACAACTGCTGCCGTTGTACGAGCAGTTGCACGCCTACGTGCGCAGACGCCTGCGCTACTTGTATCCGGGCCAGTTCAATTGCACGGCAATTCCGGCCCACTTGTTCGGCAACATCTGGGCAGAGAGTTGGGTGAATTTGTTCCCCCTGGTCTCACCCTATTCCAAAGCACCACAAGTCGACGTCAGCGAAGAGATGCGCCGGCAGCGGTTCACACCGGAGCGGATGTTTCGCCTGGCCGAATCGTTCTTCTCCAGCGTCGGTTTGCCGAACATGACGCGAACGTTTTGGCAAAAATCCTACTTGGAACGACCGGACGACGGTCGAAATTTCATCTGCCACGCCTCGGCTTGGGACATGTTCTATCCCGACGATTTTCGGATCAAAATGTGCACCCAAGTGACCATGGCCGACTTGATCGTCGCCCACCACGAAATGGGCCACGTCCACTATTTCATGCAGTACGCCGACCAGCCGAGTGTGTTTCGTTCCGGCGCCAATCCCGGCTTTCACGAAGCGATCGGCGACACCATCGCCTTGTCCGTCGCCACACCGTCCCACTTGCGGCTGGTCGGTCTTTACAATGGCCCGGTCGACGATGCCCACTTGGATGTGAACTTTTTGCTCAAACAAGCGCTGGAAAAGGTCGCCTTTTTGCCGTTCGGCTACCTGGTCGACTTGTGGCGGTGGAACGTTTTCCGAGGCGTCTATTCTGCCGACCACTGGAACCGAGACTGGTGGCAGTTGCGTCACGACATCCAGGGGATCCTGCCCGCCGTCGAACGTCCGCGATACTCTTTCGACCCCGGAGCCAAATTCCACGTCGCCTCGTCGACTCCGTACATTCGTTATTTCATCGCCCACGTGCTGCAATTTCAGCTCTACAAGGCGCTGTGTCAGTTTGCCGGTCACAGCCGGAACCACGGCGAACCGTTGCACCGGTGCGATTTTTACAACAGCACCGTGGCCGGCGAAAAGTTGGCCCTGATGCTCCAACTAGGCTCTTCTCGACATTGGCGCCAAGCGTTGCAACTGGTCACCGGCGAACGGAAACTTTCTGTTGAACCGTTGAAAGAATATTTTCAACCGCTGATGGACTGGCTCCGCGAAGAGAACAAAAACGAATGTTTCGGCTGGGGTCGTCAGTGGCCAGAGCAAGTGCAGAGCACGCTGATGAAACCTCGTTGTGGTGCATTTCAACCGCCCGATCAAGTCGAACTCGAACTGATCAAGTTGAAAAAGTTTTTGGAAAATTTTCAAATTCTCACCAGCTCATTGCAACGAGAAATCGATCGAGCCCATTGGAAACGTTGGACTGACGCCGGCAATGGAACTCTGCTCATGAGATTGTTGAATTCCACCACAGAGAAAGCTTTAGTGTTGAGAAATCAGGCTCGTCAATTGGCCACTATGAATTATTCGTTGTTGTTCGAACCGACCGATTTGGAAATGGTCGACGTGATTTTGCATCCGGACACGCCCAACAACGACGACGATATACGACTGATGAACGAGCTGCTTTTGAAAATGGCCTCTATCGGGGATGGGGCTTTTATTCGGAAATGTCAAAGGGTACCGGCCAGTGGGGTCCCAAACGGTACCGACGACCAAAGATGGTATTTGATTCCGGATTTGATGAATTTGGTATCACGTTCTTCGGTCGACGTGGAAACGCTCACTTACGTGTGGAAGCAGTGGCGCGATACGGTCGGCAAGCGAATGTTCCCCTTGTACGAAAAATATGTTTCGTTGACGAGAAAAGTGGAATTGGAAAAGCGGACTGCCAAAACTGACCACCACCACCACCACCACCAAATGGACCAGCTCGAACAATTGACCAGTGAACTGTTGCCGTTGTACGAACATTTGCACACGTACGTGAGAAGAAAACTTATGGTGAATTATCGTGACAATTTCACCACTTCGTCAATACCGGCCCATCTGTTGGGCAGTATGTTTGCCGAAGATTGGTCGAATTTGTTGTGGAACGTCAATTTCACCACTGCTCGGTGGATACTCGAAGTCGACCAGTCGTTGAGGAGGAAAAATTTCACCGTCATCGGCATGTTCAAGCAGGCGGAAATGCTGTTCCGAAACGTTGGATTGGACAATTTGACCGAACAATTTTGGCAAAAGTCGATTTTCGAGCAGAAGAAAAAAAATCCATCGTTTGAAAAACGACTGCTCTGTCGACCGGCCCTCTGGCGATTTCCAAACGACGACCAATATAGAATTGGCCTGTGTGCCACGGTGGACGTTCAACAGTTTCTGGCTGCGCACAGTACGCTGGCCCGAGTGCACCATTTGATCATGCTGTCTGAACAGCAGCCGGTCTTGTCCATTTGGACCGGCAACTCGAACGTCGCGGATGTGGTCAGTTTGTTGGTCAGATTGTTGGCGGAAAATTTCAACTACCTCAAATCGACCGACATGATACCGACAAAGTGGAATTACACGATCGACGACGAACTTCAACTTCTACTGTTCCAAGCGCTGAGAATTGTCCCATCGTTGCCGTATTATTTGGCCATCAGTCGATGGCGTGCGCAGCTCGCCGACAACGGCACTGCAGTCTGGCAGCGATCTTGGTGGGATGTTAGAAACAAATATCAGGGCATTTCTGTCCCAGTGGAACGACAAGCCACCGACTTTGATCCCGGCGCCAACGTGGACGTCTTTTTGGCCCGGTCAACGGTCGACAGTTTCCTGGCCACTGTGGCCCATTTCCAAGTGTTCAAGTCGCTCTGCGATCGTCAAAATCACAAAGGCCCGTTGCATCGGTGTAATTTGTTGTTGGATCACGGTCAGCATGTTGGTCAAACGCTGCAAAATGTACTCGTTGTTCCGTCGGGTCGAAATTTGTCCACTTTGTTGAACAGTTTGACCGGCAATTCTGCGATATCGACGTCCGGTTTGCTCGAATATTTTCGACCGTTGTTCGAATGGCTGAAGACGGAGAACACTGACGACTGTTTCGGTTGGGGGTATCAGTGGCCTGCCGACATCAACGACAGCTTACCGCAGCCGCGTTGCGATAGGGTTCTGCCAGTAGATCCGGTCGACGTTGAAACTGCAAAAGTGAGCAGATTTTTGAACTCCTTTGAAAAGCATGCCCGATTGGTGAATGGCCGTCTAGCTTGGGCCAGGTGGATCTACAGAACCAACAGTACTGATCTCGAGAGCAGAATTGTTGCACTCGAGCAAGTCGAATTGGAGCATGACAAATTTTACGAACAACAAGCGAATGCTACTGGAAAATTCAAATTTGATCTGATACAAAATCCGCTGATCATTCGACAACTGTACGCAATAAAAGACCGTGGCATGTACTACAGGGCTGAAAATGGTTTGAGAATTTTGTTGAATTCAATGCGGAAAATTTACGACACAATGTACTTTTTTCCACTCGAACGACAAACCCCAGTTGACAGTGGCAGTTTGCAACTGGCTTCAGTTGACGATGACCGACGACAGTTGGCCAGTTGTTGCAACGATTACACTGAAATGTATGCAATTTGGGAAAATTGGCATGGAAAAATTGGTGCAAAAATGAAGCCACTTTTCGAACAATACGTTCAGCTGGCAAATATGGCAAGCAACAAAGCCGGATATGTCGACATGGGATATTGGTGGCAGTCGCGGTTCGAAAGATACAATTTTGTCCAACATTTGCAGCAACTTTGGTATCGAGTGTTGCCGTTGTACGAGCGGATTCACGCTCGCGTTCGACGACTATTCATCCGACGTTTTCCGAACAAATTTTCAAATTCCAGCATACCGGCTCATCTTTTCGGTTCTTATTTGTTCGACCAAAACTGCGCTGATCATTTCGATCATCATTCACTGCCCTATCCGGAACTTCTATCGCTGAATGCAACCGAAGAGATGATTTCTCGAAATTACACCGCCCACCATTTGTTCAAGTAAGTTTGAATTTTTATCCACTCTTATCAGATCATGTTCTTTGTCTGCAGTTCTCTTATTAACTCGTGATATTTATTTATTTATTTATTTTTGAAAAATGTACTTGATTTAATATTTTTTAAACGTTTGTAGAATGGCTGAATCATTTTACGAAAGTCTAGGTTTTGCCGAGATGAACGACGCATTTTGGAATATTTCCGTATTCCACTACGAGACGACGACAAACAGCACGCCAAAAGATTGTCGCCCTTTGGCTGTTGATTTTTCAAATGGCCTCCAATATGCTATTTACATGTGCACGGACGTTTCAGTTGATGGACTAGTCGAAGCGCACCGGCAAATGGCTCGTCTGCATCACTACATGACTTGTGCCGAGCAGCCGTCCATTTTCAGGCACGATACTGGTATTGGATTTTTCCGAGCAATATCTGACGCTGTGGCACTTTCCATCGGCACACCTACGCACCTCAGTCGAATTGGTCTGCTGAACATCAGCGAAGGGGATGTTTCGAAAAACATGACTGACATGAACTATTTGTACAAGGCAATTGTACGCGACATCGTCTCCCTACCAGCTGGTTATGTGATCGACTTGTACATGTGGAACGTGTTCAATGGTAAAATCAGCTCGGAAGAGTTGGACGAAGCGTGGTGGCGATTGCGCAACGCCCATCAGGGTATAATGCCGCCGGCTGGTCATCGGTATTCTGGTTTGGACGCGGCAGCGGAATGGCGTATTTCCAATCACGGGCCAATGGTGGGCAATTTTGTGGCGACAATTTTGAAATTTCAACTGTACAAAGCATTCTGCGAAGCCGCTGGTCACAGGGGACCTTTGCACCGGTGCGATTTGTCGAACAGCAAAGCTGTGGGCCGGCTGTTGAAAGCGCTCATGAAGCCCGCCAATTCGTCACCCTGGTACGAAACACTCGAACAACTGTTCAACATTAGCCAACTGTCTGTCGAGCCACTTTTCGAATATTATCAGCCAATTGTAAGCTGGTTGGAGCAGGAGGAGGGGGGCAAAAACGACGAATGTTTCGGTTGGGGTGAACAATGGCCTCCGGCTGTCGAGAAAACTCTACCAATTCCCAGGTGTGGAATCACAATGGACGACGATACAACTGATGGCGCCGAGCAGGAATTGATCCGAGCGGAAAATTATTTGGCAAGCTACGAACAGCGAGCCCAAACCGTGTACGAAGATTACGCCAGAAAACGGTGGCTCTTCTTGACCGACATGGTCGATCACAATCGAAACCTCTACGTCGAAGCGGAAGTTGTGAAACGATTGTTCGACGCCGAACAAGCCAGCCTGGTGTTGGATGGTAATTTTAATTTTTCTTCGTTGGCCAGTGTAAACCAGCAAGTGGTCAGTGTGTTGGAACGAATTGTCCAGTCCAGAATTGTGAAAATTGAAGAAACCCAAGCGAAGGCGTTGGCCAGTGTTTCGGCACAACTGCGCACTTTGCACAGTACGACTTTTATCTGCGCAGTCGGCACCGCCAACATGGCCAGTTGTCCCCACGAAGATCGTCTTTATCTCGAACCGGACCTTGTCGAATTGATGGCCAAATCAACCGATCCGTCGGTACTCCAATACTTGTGGCAACGTTGGCACCAGGCGATCGATTCGGCGGCAATTGGCCCCTCCCTGCACCGGCATACGGCCATCAGCAACGCCATAGTTAGACGGAACAATTTTCCCGATTTGGGCGCCTATTGGCGCTCTTTGTATCGAGATGCAAATTTCGAACGGACGGTCGAATCGTTGTGGATTCAAATTTTGCCACTGTACGAGCAGATGCACGCCTACGTGCGCCGAATGCTTCACGCTCGATATCCGGATTCGTTCAACACGTCCGCCGTGCCGGTGCATCTGTTCGGCGACATGTTCGCCTCGAACTGGCTGCCCCTCTATGCAAATTCCATACCCTATCCGAACGTCAGCACTGCCAGTGCGTGGTTCGACGAGCGACTGACCCAAAACTTTACTGCTGAATATTTGTTGAAGTAAGAAAAAAAAAGAACAGGAAAAGCTATTTATTTTTTCAAATTTAATTCAATTCAATTCAATTGAGAGATATTAAATGTTTTTTTTTTCGATTTCAGAATGGCGGAAAAGTTTTTCCTCAATATTGGTCTACTTCCATTGACAGAACAATTTTGGAACAATTCAATTGTAAATCCCAACCGTGACAAGCGCAGTAATATGGAATGTCACGCTGGAACTGCGGACTTTTTCAACCGAATCGACTACGCACTGAAGAGCTGTACTGGTGGTAGGTATTTGGCCAGAGATTTTTTGAACGCTTTTGAACAAGTCGGCCAAGTGGAATTTTCGATGATTTGTGCCGACCAGCGTCTGAAATTCAGGGAAGACGACGAGTCGGGCTTGCGTGAAGCGATAATCAACATGGTCGTTTTGACGGCCACGACGCCGCTCCAACTGCGCGATATGGGCCTGATTGTTGAGGGGCCGTTCGAACGGGGCTCGTCGCTCGAAGCCGAAGAGGGCGTGAATTTTTTGTACTTCACTGCTTTGCAGAAGCTCGCCTCGTTGGCGTTCGCCTACGCGGCCGATTTGTACCGTTGGCGTCTGTTCAACGGCTCAATTCCACAAGCCGACTACAACGACCACTGGTGGCTTCTGAAATACCAGTACCAGGGTTTGGTGGCGCCGACTGGCCTGCTGGAAAATCTCACCTCATACCACGCCGCCTCTGAGCACCACATCGCCAACAACGAACCCTTGCTCAGGCTGTTCGTCGCCAACGTGTTGCAGTTTCAGTTGCAAAAATCGCTTTGTCTCGAATCTGGTCACCGAGGCCCACTTTACCAGTGCAACCCACTGGCCGGCGGATCCGCTGGCCGACGGCTGAAGCGCATGCTGCGCACCGTCTGTTCCACTGGATCTTTTGCCGACGCGTTGCGCACCATCGCCACTAACATCAGTCATTTGTCCGCCGAACCGCTCCTCGAATACTTCCAACCACTGCAACGTTGGTTGGAAACTCAAAACGCACTTGCCATGGACTGTTACGGCTGGAACCACAACTGGACGACCATCAACGTCACCGGTCTTGTCAAATATCCGCGCTGCGGATTTTACTACTACTACAACGGCTCTTCGGCTGCTCCAGGTAGGGCCACCGGGTCGTGAATCGAACCCAAAGCGACGCTGGTTTGACAATTTTTTACCCCTTTGCCTTTTTTGTCAATAGAAATTTTTTTTCTCATTCCTTTTATGTGCACATATTTTTTTCATTGTCCATGTGTATGCAACAACAAACAGTGTATTCATATATGTATATATTCTGCTGCAAAGCAAACCACAAATCCCTTGCTTGCTTGTTTGTTTGTTCATTTGGTGAATATTTATTACATACATATATATATATATATATATACTTGTTTCACAGATGCTCCCAATGTAAAAGTTTTCATTGTACTTGTTCTACTTTGGCTGACGAGGATCGGCTTCGATTTTCAATGAAACAGACTCCACCAACGCATCAACCAACACGGTGCCAGATGAAGAAAATGCGAGCAATTGATGCAATTTTATTGTCAACAACAACAAATTTCTCACTTCTTTCTAATCAGCAACAACACAGGGATTGCATTGATCGAGTGATGATCCACTGACACGCACAGTTTTGATGAAATTGCCATTTCAAGCAATTCTTCAAAATAATAATAATAAAACATTTATTTGTATGCTTTTACAACACGGTAACGTTGCGATTTTTATTTTTAAATATATTTTTGACAATTCTGGGTTTTGTTCTTTTTTTATCTTCGATATTATCTTTGCAAAAATATTCCAGAAATCATCCATCACTACTACTCACTGCAGAAAGGAATAATAATACTGCCAACACACCTTTTCTCGAATACCGTCCAACCGAACAGCAATATTTTCCAATACAGACCACATGGACAAATCAGTAACTGGACAACAATATTCCACAATGCTGCTATCAGTGACTGTTGTTGGTTGTGTAGCAAATTTTCCAGACAATCTGTTCAAATGGCCGACGAAATCGACTGCTCAGCAACAGAATGAGCACATTCGTCGTCACTGCACGCTCAACCACCAGTAGCAACAGTTTTCTTTCTACTTAAAAACTGACAAAATGCGATACCCTAATTGGTGGCATTTTTTACTGAAAATAATAACACTCTGATAAATCTCTTCCACTAATCTACTGCAGACTATTATTGACCAACTGTGCACGCACGGCAGCAACCAATTCGACAAACAGAGATCATCTATTTCACTTATTCTCCACTGATTGATTGTGCACAGCGACCAAACTGATAAAAAATTGGTAGATGCATTCATGTTCAGATACCGATAGATTGTGCTAAACCATTTACGTGTGGTACAACAACAGTTCGACTCCGTTTGTCCCAACAATTACTATGCCAAATCATCAGGTTCAACAAAATAAGAACCACATCACCTATGACCAACAGTCGAACGATCAGCAGATCGAACAGTACAACTGCACTCTGTTACAATTACTCTCACATAATGGACAAAAAACACTGCAACACATTGGACGAATAGTTTGCAAAAAATAACCATCCTCTACTGCAGGACCATACAAACAGCCGAGACAACCAAATTGACTACTTGCTTTCCTACAATTTTAGCTAAGTACTTTGTCAATTAAGCATCATCGACTGTTCTACTCAGAAACACTAGCCGCATCAACGGAAACGAATGCTGATTCCCCCTTGTTAGACCCCCGTCACCGAGCTATTAGCATTACAGAATAAATACCTACATATCACGTACTACTGTAGCGTTATTAGAAATGCAACAAGTTTATACGGTGCATCGGGTTATTTCCTATTGCGGAGCAATACAGTTTTATCGTGCCCCGCGTCCACTACTCCGCACGGCGGAGCTATTTGCTATCTCGCAAAAATTTTGCATAATGCACGACACCTACTACTGCGTACTGGGTTATTTCTTACGGCGGAGCAATTCAGTTTTATCGTGCACCGAGACCATTACTCCGCGGTAGGTTATTTTCCATTATATAGCAGTTCACTTTTATCAGGCACCGCTGTATCGGTTACTGCGGTCAACATTAGCTATTCGATTGTCCTGTGCTTGTATCATACACAATTCCGCTAGCAGCCGCCCAGAACTGTATCTACACTGTGTGGTATATTCAGATAGGTTGGTTATTTGCATGTTGTTAGTAGTCTGCTGTTGCTTTTCTTGCTTGACCAGATAACGTTGCGGTGGTAGCTACAGTGTAGTGCAGTGCGGCGACTTCACAATTGATTAGTCTTACTGAATGATGAGCACGAAGCATTATATAGAAGAAAGTGATCTGTTTTTTCTGTTTATTCCCATTTTTTGAAAATGGTGCATCACAATTTTCGACTGGACACAAAAGAGGCAAGCCTGAACTTGGTGAAGATATATTTTGGTAAGTTGCATTTTTTACTTATATTAAGATGTTGAGATTGTAAATTAGCAAAGAAAATTAAATAATATACGGTTTATGTAGGTTTTAGAATTCACTTTCCAGTGTGCCAATCTATTTATTGTCAGTAATTACCTTAAAATGTTCAACAATTAAAACACAGTTCATTATGAATGTGATAATTTGTAAAATGTATAACGATATGGCTGTCATACATTACATTTTATATTACTGTACATTTCGATGGGGTATATTTAATTTGAATACTTGTCGTATTTTTGCAATTAATGTCTGCAATTGACTGCTGTTTGCGTGTTTCTTATTTCAACTTATTTGTCAATTAGAAAACACTTTGAATCTGTTGTTTTTAGTTATGTAATTTTACTTAAATTGCATTGAAAATGAATTACGGCTTTTTTCGTGCATCCACTGCTCTTTGATCATTATAATTTATGATTAATTTTCTATAATAATTGATGAAAAACGTTTTAAATATCAGTTTTGCACGGTCGTCATTTAATTTGCTTATTATCGTATAAATAGATTCAGTTTTTTAATTCCTCACCAATGCACTCTCCGTACCAACCGTATATCATCAACCATTGAATCTGAAGTCAAGAAAGCGTTATGTATTGCAGTTGAACAAAAATTTGCATGCATTTTCTGGTAAACAGGTCTTACTGTGCCTGCGTTTCATTTCGTTAAGCAAACAAAAATTTTCACGACTGTTAATCTAAAATGACACTAAAAGCAGCACACATGATGCAACTTCACAATAATAACAATTAAGTTATTCTTCGTTACTAGATAACATTGAATTTCTGAAAAATAAGAATATCAAATGAAGTTGCTTCATATATTAGAAACCGTCGCTTGTGATGAACAATAGTTGCTAAGCAAACAAACGGTAAGGCAATAGACGCATGAAAATTTGCATACTAACGAGATGCGCCTAACAGTGATGAAATAATTTGACCAAACTTTCGCTTTAAAACTCAAATAATAACTATTTAATTTACTTTATTTGGGCTATGCAATGGTGTCTGGATATACGAAGCAATATTATTGTTAATATTGTTAAGTTCTATCACATATCTTGTTGCTTTTTCGATTGTGCATCAACAGTCGCAAAGGTTTATTTCTGAACATAACGGAATCTAGGCGTACTACATGTTTAACACAATTTGAATTATGTTGAGTATGATTTAAATTTGCATCAATTCATGAATTCTAAATTTTATTGTGAGGTTGATATCTAATATTTGTAGTTGGATGGTGTCCTGCAAAATCAGAATGAAAGACGATTTCAAAGGAAGCCTGATAAGCATCATCATTTATATTCAATATGGCCAATCACGTTATGTAGTTTTTCAAAAAATGTATCTCCAAATGATGGGAAGTTTACTATTTTTGTAAGTTACAGTTTTTTTATTGAATGACATTGTAATATTGCTGGAAATAGGTACTGAATATGTAATTGCTTAACGATAACTAAGCAATCTGTTCTTGGAAATTAAAAAGTTAACTCTGCTGAAAATGGTATTCATTGCGAAGTATAATTATCGTGCTGACTATTATTGCATGCGTAAGCAGCGATCAATACACTAATAGTTGATTGATAGTTGCTTAATTTACGTACGATTAACGTTGCTGTTTAGTTTCATATAAGTCACAGATTTTTATGCTTATTTGAATTAAGTCATACATTACAATATAATTTGACATGGATAATGACTTTCATCTGTAACGTATTCAGGATTTTGTTGCTGTTCAAAAATTATTATAGGCTTTGTTGCTAGCGCATTACATTATCTTACGTTTACAAAGCATACATGCATTTCTAGGTCAGCAGAGTATGTTTATGCTAATGTGAAGGAGAACACTGCCGATGGCATTTTGCTACGTGCCCTTTCAGCCATTCAAATCCGGAAGTGATTTTCCTCGTATAAATTTCTATTTATTCAGGAGCTGCAGTATTATATAAATATACGCTGCTGAAGAGCGGTCTAATTAGTTACTGCGTTGCGTTACTTGGTTATTTTGGTGCTTCACTTCAACAGTTACGTTGTGATTGTTAGACTAAAAATATGATGAAACCACGAACATCAATTGGCAAATTAACAGCTCTGCGTTTGCTTTATAGCTCATCAATGACAGAGCTGCTGACAGGTATGAATTTTTGCATATTTTTTGTTTTTTTATACTTTGTTACCTTCTCCTGCCACACTGAACTAAACATGCCCGCTTTTTAAACATTTCATAGTTGTTAAAGTTTAATTTTTTGAATCGAAGTTTATCCATTTTTTTCTGTAACGATGTGCAACTAATAATCAGTACTACATTAGAGACACGCCAATCTGAAACCGTAAGATATAGAAAAAGTGATATATATATATATATATACATCCTTTATTCTCAACAGTCCTTACAAATGCATTTCGAAAATACTGTTGCCATAGCCGTTGAACGACTCGCATATTATTTTCAATGCCCTCCATGATGTTTACTGGTGATGTAACATAGTTGACCTATTGCAATTGCTCTATATGCTATTATTACTATAGCAATTGCCTCCTAAATGCTTGACACTGGCCAATTTGTGCCCAGCATTATTTCAGTAAGACATAGGAAAGCTGCTCTTTGCTACAGAGCACTTTTAGTTACCACCCTTGAAACTGTCATAATGGCCTGAAATTGTTCCCTTCATCCTCAAAACTGACTCCTGAAAGATCGTACGATGTCGCTGTCTTGCCTATAACACTAACTTATACAGATGCACTGGTTTTTTATCATTGAGAGAAAGGGTCTATTTCCATAAATGTTGTCAGTATTGATAAATGAAACCACGCCTGATAGTTATGCATGAAAAGTTAGTGAAGGAAAGCGAATCACATTCTGACAACTTTTACCTCCACCACCCTGCTACCTCTCCCTCCTTCCTTCTTTGCTGTTCCCTTCCTACTCTTTTCCCGTCTTAAAGCTGTTTACATTACTATAAATCTGAAAACGTATTTCATTTTTGAAACTGTTTTCAGTAGAAGCCGTTTTTTTTATTATGCATATAATTTTGATTTGTAGAAAGTCATTTACAAAATATAAATTATTGTATTTTTAGTAATTTGCAATGCTTCAGATTATTAAAAGTTTGTTTCAGTTTATTTTAGTAAAAGAAATTTGCATAATATTGCTCTATTACGTAATAGTGCACTATTACGTAATAATGCAGTAATACGTATTAATATGAAGTGTGTAAATAAAAACGTAATAAATTTCATCGTCTCGTTTAATAACGCTGTTCATGATATTTATTCTAGTGCGCTATTAGTGATGGAAAATTAGGTTGTTCTTCCGGAGGCAAAGTAAATAGTCATTTGCATAATTTACTTGCTATTATACATTTAATCAGAGCACTTTGATTACATTAGGTTATTCAGTTCACTGCAATGCTATCAGTCTGGCAGGTGGTCAACTACAATTCCGCTCTTCAACACCATCCGTGAATAACTGGTAAGTTCGATTTGATATTTTGGTGGTGGTATGCTATGCATGTTACTTTACTTATATGGTGAATGGAAACTGACGGGTCTCTTTATAGTTTTGTTATTGCTAACTTTCAGGTACATCAGATGGTGAAGACGAAGAAATTCTTTGTTTTTTATTTTGAGATATAATTTACTTTCAGAATTGACATTATTTTATATTCATATCAATGAATATGAAACAACCAGATTGTGAAAGCTAACTGAATGAGGTAAATATGCGTCATAATAATTTTTCACTCCTGTTTGTTTGTAATTATGTTCTTTTCCGTGTAGGATAGCACCACCATCAGCATCGCATCACTTTAATCTTCATTTTGGCATCATGTAACTGATATCACATATTGGTTGTGTTGGATTTTCATAAATTTTAAATTTGAATATTACATTGTAAATATGGCTTTTTAAATGTACAACCATATCTAATACAGTGCAATATCTGGAAAGAGTTAAGATGAACGATATCCTGTTTATATACTTGTAAGTAGTGCACCAATATTACTTCTCAGTTTATTCTTTTCGTACATTTTATTTGTACTGACAATAGCAATTGTAATGATACTTATAAGAAACAGCCATATTGTAAGAAAATAATTGAAGACGAATAACAGTGCATCATAATTTCTAAATTCCATTCTTTGATTTTCTTTCTTTGATTTAATCCTTCTTTTTGGTTTAATCATCTCCTTGTCGATGTTTCCCTTGTGAAAGTCAAGAATTCTAACTGTTCTCCTTCTGAGCTTTTTCATCGTAACAGTACGAATGAATTAAATATTCTTTATTGTATAAATAGATGACGTCCAACTATCGGTGAAGTGTGGATTCGCAATGAATTCTGCACTCAAGTAGTTGAGGTTTCCATCCAGGCGTTCAAAAAGCGTATGACAAAAATCAGCAACTATTCAGTTTGTTTCGATAGCTGACGAAATGAATGCAGTATTCGATATAGGTAAAAGTGGATAATATTTATAATTGTAACAGATGACGACAGCACAAGCTCCAGACCATCGAAGCTTTCGTATACATCTGGCCATTTATTAGTTTGAGTTGTCGTCAGACTGTTCCTGAAGTGATATGACAATTTAATTACAGATTTTTTTGATAGGTATTATATCTCGTGTAGTTTTGTACTGGCCCTCTACCGTGGGTAGGAGCTCCGGGAAACTAAGGCGCTCACTAACTATTTCAGTTTGGTTTGCTTATCACAAAGAGTAAGAAGGAATTGGATATTGTTCATGACAGCAATAAAGTACGTTAAAACAATCGAACAGGTATTATTTTGCTAGACATCCTGTCGCTATGGTAATTCAAGTTGGCATCAAGGAGTTCGAAATGAAGTATTTGGATTTGTTTCTGATAGCCGTAGCATACGTAATCAAAATTGAACTTGCATAGAGTTGCTGTACACACACTGCCACTGTGGTTGATCCGGTTGGCATCAGGGCAATAAGTATGACAAATTAGTAATAATTTTGCTCGTTTTGATCAGTGACAGCGGTCACTCTGCGATGTTGCTTATGACAGATGAATGTTTAATTGAATATTTTATAGGGTGCTAACATATTTTAGAGCTTGCTAAATAACAATCATCAAACAGCTTATGATTAACAAAGTAAGCTTTTCTGCAAATTTTTACGCTTAGTAAATACAATAACGATGCGCTGTTATTCCTCTTCAATTACTTTTTATAATATGACTGTTTTATTATTATTTTTTTAGCATGCTTTACTTTTACTGAATTTCAAATTTTAGATGAAATTGCATTCTTTGATAACTATGCGTTATTGAATATCCGGTTACTGCTATTCAACTCTTACCGTATGTACATTTTTCTTTTGTGTACTGTGTAAGTTAACTATAAATTGTAAATGGTAAAACTTTTTGTCGTTTCAGTTTTTCACGTTTTTTCTTCTCAGAGGTAGCAGCGTTTTCAAGATTATTGAAGTTTACGTAAGAATTCATTTTTGATCCGGATTCACAGATTCAAGTAAACGCAACATGGCTAAGTAAATAGCTGTAAGTGTACATGTAGATTCAATGTAATTAAATGTCAGGTAAGTAGTGTTCAGGGTGAGTATAAGTAGTTTAATTTATACAACAATAAGTAGTTTCTTTCAAATTTGTATACTTATTTAAGAACCAGATGCACTGTTATTCGTCTTCAATTACTTTTTATAATATGGCTGTTTCATATCAACTTTATTGTATAATATTTTTAATATACCTATAGTTTTATAAATATTATTTATAATTTATAGATGTATATATTACAAAGATTAGTATTTGCACATCATAGCAATGAATTACGTTTTCACTAATCCTCTGAGCTCGCAAGTGCTGCAGTTTGGCTCACTTTGGTAATAAATTGCAATACTGTGCGTGCATATTGTATTTTTTTATTTTCAATATTCAATTTTGGTTTTTAATTTAAACAGATTTTTATAATCAATTTTTAGATTATTTTTATTTACATTTATTTTTAGATCTGCATTTGTATAAATGCTACGTAGTAGTAATTAGCGTACAGGTAAGTTGAGGTAAGTGGAGTAAAGGTTTGCGTAGGGAAAGTTAATTATGGCTAAATTATGATGCTAAGTGTACACGTCAGTATCAGCATAAATGATTTCTACTGGACGCTAGGTGGAACACAGGTAAGTATGAAGCTGCAGAGGTAGGTAGAGTACAGGTAATATAATGCTTCAGAAGTAGGTAGAGTACAGGTAAGTATAAAGTTTCGAGGTAAGGTAGAGAACAGGTAAGTATGAAGCTGCAGAGGTAGGTAGAGTACAGGTAAGTATGAAGCTGCAGAGGTAGGTAGAGTACAGGTAAGTATGAAGCTGCCGAGGGAGGGAGAGTACAAGTAAGTATGGAGCTGCCAAAGAAGGGCGAAGAAGAAATTTTGAAAATTTTTAGAATTTTGCCAGGGCGGTACTTAAAAGCCAAAAAAAAATTTGCATATTACTTCTAAAGCGATTTAAAATTTGCATAAAACTGCCCTGAGGGCAAATACTGTGCAATAAGTGCCCTGGCATAGCTTGAGGAATATGCAATTTTATTGCCTGGGCATAGCTGGGAAAGCTGGGCTATATGTAAAAA
>NW_003526941.1:3867112-3867543 GCF_000181795.1 Trichinella spiralis
AACCTCCCTTGAGGTCAAATATTGTGCAATAAAATGCCTTGGGCATACCTTGAGGGCATATGCAAATTTTTATTTGCCCTGGGGCATAGCCTGGGGGAAAAGCCTGGGGTTATATTTTAAAAAAATTGAAAATTTTGGAATTTTGCCTAAGGCATACCCTGGGGCGTAGCCTAAGGGCAAATAAAAATTTGCATATTGCCCCCAAGTGATTAAAAATTTGCATATTAAATAAAATAGATTGCCTAAGGCCTCTGTTTGTTGCAATACCGTGTACCGTATTTTCTCTTATACATTTAGATTCATACTTACCTTCTCCATGTACACCACTTACCTCTACATTCATACTTACCTTCTCCATGTACACCACTTACCTCTACATTCATACTTACCTTCTCAAATACACCACTTACCTTTACATTCATACTTACCTT
>NW_003526941.1:3867553-3931398 GCF_000181795.1 Trichinella spiralis
CTTACCTTCTCAATACACCACTTACCTTTAGATTCATACTTACCTTCTCAAATACACCACTTACCTTTACATTCATACTTCTCCATGTACACTACTTACCTTTAGATTCATACTTACCTTCTCCATGTGTTGTTAGACTTACCTTTTCACTTTCAGTTAATGGGGGTGCTTACCACGTTGAATTCTGAATCTAAAATCAAAAATAAATTATCTAAATTGGATCTAAAATAAATTCTTGCATAACCGTTCTTTCTTTCTATTCTTTCTATTATAAATCCTTGTCTAAGCGTATCTGAAAAACTGAAACGACAAACTTTACACTTTACAATTAACGTACACAGTATACAAAAGTGAAATGTACATACGTCAGCTAAACTGGGCGGCATCAACTAGTGGTAGACCTTCGCACTGTGTAAAATGTAAAATTGTAAAATAACCGCATGTTCAATAACGCATAGTATCAAAGTTACGCATAGTCAAAGTAAAAGCATGTTCAAACAATATATAAAACAATGATTATAAAACAACCAGTGTAAAATAACATGAAGACGAATAACAGTGCATCGTTGCAAATTTGCAGAAAAATTACTTGTTGTCATTCAGGATGCAGTTGCGCGCTAAAACATTCTTAGCCTCTGATGAGCCACACCGCACTATGACCGCTGTCACTCATCAAAATGAACGAAACCTCCACTTACTAATTTGTCATATCACTTTGGAACCGCAATGATGGCGCGGGCATCAGCGTAGTTCGCCTGTACTGACAGACAGTCAATCAGTATTTAATTTCTTTAATCTTAGAATAAGGACAACCACACTAATTACTGTATCATTACTTGGTAATGCCATTACGCCAACTTCAACTAACGCAGAGCGCCATCAGTATGAATAGTAAAAATGTTGATGATGCAATCCATTCCTATAATGGCCAAAAGCTGTACTTATTTTTCTGATGCCACATTTAGAGCGCATTGATGTAAACTTGATATACCATGTTGGCCAAAGCGACAGGAATTAGAAAACGCTTCAATTATGATGACGCTCCATGCTAAATTCAATAACAAGAAGCAAATAAAGTAAAATTAGATATCATTTATAATAATAACAGATCATGGAATAATAGCCAAACTCAATTAGTAGTTTGGTAGTTTGGTTTTCCCACAGTGCACTGAAAAGAAGTGTAAAAAATATCACCAACAAAGTTCCATTGCATTTACACAACCCATTGCTATAAACTGCAAATTCGTTCTTACTCTGAAACCAGAAGTGAGAACCGTAGAGGCACATGACTGAACACGGTAGAAACAGAGCGATAGTTAAACTAAAAAAAGGTAATAAATAACACAAAGAAATAAAACAGATTACAAATTTCTGAAAAGTAAATAATAGTGTTATATGGACAGAATGTCTTTTGCCTTCACTCTTTCCATATATTGCATTGTAATAAATATGCTCAAACACAACCAATCTACGATATTACTTACATGATGATGCGGTTAGGATTGAAGTCATGTGGGATTGGTGTTGCTAACTTAGAATCTCAATTTCAAGAAAATCAACATGATTGCATACAAACAACAGTGAGAAATTATGATGCATAGTTACCATATTCAGCTACATTCCATAATCTAGATGTTTCATCATCATTGATATAAATATAAATTCTGAAAGTGAATTTCCGAAGTGAAAGTGAAAAAGACCTGTCAGTTTCCATTCACAATACGAATACAATACTTACGAATGTTTCTGATTCCACACTAACAACGAACTGATGTGAGCCTGCCGCACAACGACGTCCAGAGAATCGATAAGAGTTCAGCTCAGATGACGTAATCTGTTATTATAGAAGTTATGTCGTGCAATATACATCTAATACACGCATGTACGTGCTATCTAACTAAACAAATTCAACACTTACTCATTCATGTGAAACCACTGTAACACATGGCATGGTGAATCCAAACCTCTTCGACTTCTTCAACGCAATGTATGTATACTATAATAAATACCTAATTCATTCGTACTGTTACGATGAAAAAGCTCAGAAGGAGAACAGTTGGAATTCTTGACTTTCACAAGGGAAACATCGACAAGGAGATGATTAAACCAAAAAGAAGGATTAAATCAAAGAAAGAAAATCAAAGAAAGAAAATCAAAGAATGGAATTTAGAAATTATGATGCACTGTTATTCGTCTTCAATTATTTTCTTACAATATGGCTGTTTCTTATAAGTATCATTACAATTGCTATTGTCAGTACAAATAAAATGTACAAAAAGAATAAACTGAGAAGTAATATTGGTGCACTACTTACAAGTATATAAACAGGATATCGTTCATCTTAACTCTTTCCAGATATTGCACTGTATTAGATATGGTTGTACATTTAAAAAGCCATATTTACAATGTAATATTCAAATTTAAAATTTATGAAAATCCAACACAACCAATATGTGATATCAGTTACATGATGCCAAAATGAAGATTAAAGTGATGCGATGCTGATGGTGGTGCTATCCTACACGGAAAAAAACATAATTACAAACAAACAGGAGTGAAAAATTATTATGACGCATATTTACCTCATTCAGTTAGCTTTCACAATCTGGTTGTTTCATATTCATTGATATGAATATAAAATAATGTCAATTCTGAAAGTAAATTATATCTCAAAATAAAAAACAAAGAATTTCTTCGTCTTCACCATCTGATGTACCTGAAAGTTAGCAATAACAAAACTATAAAGAGACCCGTCAGTTTCCATTCACCATATAAGTAAAGTAACATGCATAGCATACCACCACCAAAATATCAAATCGAACTTACCAGTAATTCACGGATGGTGTTGAAGAGCGGAATTGTAGTTGACCACCTGCCAGACTGATAGCATTGCAGTGAACTGAATAACCTAATGTAATCGAAGTGCTCTGATTAAATGTATAATAGCAAGTAAATTATGCAAATGACTATTTACTTTGCCTCCGGAAGAACAACCTAATTTTCCATCACTAATAGCGCACTAGAATAAATATCATGAACAGCGTTATTAAACGAGACGATGAAATTTATTACGTTTTTATTTACACACTTCATATTAATACGTATTACTGCATTATTACGTAATAGTGCACTATTACGTAATAGAGCAATATTATGCAAATTTCTTTTACTAAAATAAACTGAAACAAACTTTTAATAATCTGAAGCATTCCAAATTACTAAAAATACAATAATTTATATTTTGTAAATGACTTTCTACAAATCAAAATTATATGCATAATAAAAAAAATGGCTTCTACTGAAAACAGTTTCAAAAATGAAATACGTTTTCAGATTTATAGTAATGTAAACAGCTTTAAGACGGGAAAAGAGTAGGAAGGGAACAGCAAAGAAGGAAGGAGGGAGAGGTAGCAGGGTGGTGGAGGTAAAAGTTGTCAGAATGTGATTCGCTTTCCTTCACTAACTTTTCATGCATAACTATCAGGCGTGGTTTCATTTATCAATACTGACAACATTTATGGAAATAGACCCTGTCTCTCAATGATAAAAAACAAGTGCATCTATATAAGTTAGTGTTATTGGCAAGACAGCGACATCGTACGATCTTTCAGGAGTCAGTTTTGAGGATGAAAGGAACAATTTCAGGCCATTCTGACAGTTTCAAGGGTGGTAGCTAAAAGTGCTCTGAAGCAAAGAGCAGCTTTCCTATGTCTTACTGAAATAATGCTGGGCACAAATTGGCCAGTGTCAAGCATTTAGGGGAGCAATTGCTATAGTGATAATAGCATATAGAGCAATTGCAATAGGTCAACTATGTTATATCACCAGTAAACATCATGGAGGGCATTGAAAATAATATGCGAGTCGTTCAACGGCTATGGCAACAGTATTTTCGAAATGCATTTGTAAGGACTGTTGAGAATAAAGGATGTATATATATCACTTTTACTATATCTTACGGTTTCAGATTGGCGTGTCTCTAATGTAGTACTGATTATTAGTTGCACATCGTTACAGAAAAAAACGCATAAACTTCGATTCAAAAAAATTTAACAACTATGAAAGGTTTAAAAAGCGGGCATGTTTAGTTCAGTGTGGCAGGAGAAGAAAACAAAGTATAAAAAAACAAAAAATATGCAAAAATTCATACCTGTCAGCAGCTCTGTCATTGATGAGCTATAAAGCAAACGCAGAGCTGTTAATTTGCCAATTGATGTTCGTGGTTTCATCATATTTTTAGTCTAACAATCACAACGTAACTGTTGAAATGAAGCACCAAAATAACCAAGTAACGCAACGCAGTAACTAATTAGACCGCTCTTCAGCAGCGTATATTTATATAATACTGCAGCTCTCTGAATAAATAGAAATTTATACGAGGAAAATCACTTCCGGATTTGAATGGCTGAAAGGTCACGTAGCAAAATGCCATCGGCAGTGTTCTCCTTCACATTAGCATAAACATACTCTGCTGACCTAGAAATGCATGTATGCTTTGTAAACGTAAGATAATGTAATGGGCTAGCAACAAAGCCTATAATAATTTTTGAACAGCAACAAAATCCTGAATACGTTACAGATGAAAGTCATTATCCATGTCAAATTATATTATAACGTATGACTTAATTCAAATAAGCATAAAAATCTGTGACTTATATGAAACTAAACAGCAACGTTAATCGTACGTAAATTAAGCAACTATCAATCAACTATTAGTGTATTGATCGCTGCTTACGCATGCAATAATAGTCAGCACGATAATTATACTTTGCAATGTATACCATTTTCAGCAGAGTTAACTTTTTAATTTCCAAGAACAGATTGCTTAGTTATCGTTAAGCAATTACATATTCAATACCTATTTCCAGCAATATTACAATGTCATTCAATAAAAAAACGGTAACTTACAAAAATAGTCAACTTCCCATCATTTGGAGATACATTTCTTGAAAAACTACATAACGTGATTGGCCATATTGAATATAAATGATGATGCCTGCCAGGCTTCCTTTGAAATCGTCTTTCATTCTGATTTTGCAGGACACCATCCAACTACAAATATCACAAAAAAAATTAGAATTCACGAATTGATGTAAATTTAAATCATACTCCACATAATTCAAATTGTGTTAAACATGTAGTACGTCTAGATTCCGTTATGTTCAGAAATAAACCTTTCCGACTGTTGATGCACAATCGAAAAAGCAACAAGATATGTGATAGATCTTAACAATATTAACAATAATATTGCTTCGTATATCTAGACACCATTGCATAGCCCAAATAAAGTAAATTAAATAGTTATTATTTGAGTTTTAAAGCGAATGTTTGGTCAAATTATTTCATCACTGTTAGGCGCATCTCGTTAGTATGCAAATTTTCATGCGTTCATTGCCTTACCGTTTGTTTGCTTAGCAACTATTGTTCATCACAAGCGACGGTTTCTAATATATGAACCAACTTCATTTGATATTCTTATTTTTCAGAAATTCAATGATATCTAGAAACGGAGAATAACTTAATTGTTATTATTGTGAAGTTGCATCATGTGTGCTGCTTTTAGTGTCATTTTAGATTAACAGTCGTGAAATTTTTGTTTGCTTAACGAAATGAAATGCAGGCACAGTAAGACCTGTTTACCAGAAAATGCATGCAAATTTTTGTTCAACTGCAATACATAACGCTTTCTTAACTTCAGATTCAATGGTTGGTGATATACGGTTGGTACGGAGAGTGCATTGGTGAGGAATTAAAAAACTGAATCTATTTATAAGATAATAAACAAATTAAATAAATGACGACCGTGCAAAACTGATATTTAAAACGTTTTTCATCAATTATTATAGAAAATTAATGATAAATTATAATGATCAAAGAGCAGTGCATGCACGAAAAGAGCCGTAATTCATTTTTAATGCAAATTAAATAAAATTGCATAACTAAAAACAACAGATTCACAGTAAGTGTTTTCTAATTGACAAATAAGTTAAAATAAGAAACACGCAAACAGCAGTCAATTGCAGACATTAATTGCAAAAATACGACAAGTATTCAAATTAAATATACCCCATGGAAATGTACAGTAATATAAAATGTAATGTATGACAGCAATATCGTTATACATTTTACAAATTATCACATTCATAATGATCTGTGTTTTAACTGTTGAACATTTTAAGGTAATTACTGACAATAAATAGATTGGCACACTGGAAAGTGAATTCTAAAACCTACATAAACCGTATATTATTTAATTTTCTTTGCTAATTTACAATCTCAACATCTTAATATAAGTAAAAAAAATGCAACTTACCAAAATATATCTTCACCAAGTTCAGGCTTGCCTCTTTTGTGTCCAGTCGAAAATTGTGATGCACCATTTTCAAAAAATGGGAATAAACAGAAAAAACAGATCACTTTCTTCTATATAATGCTTCGTGCTCATCATTCAGTAAGACTAATCAATTGTGAAGTCGCCGCACTGCACTACACTGTAGCTACCACCGCAACGTTATCTGGTCAAGCAAGAAAAGCAACAGCAGACTACTAACAACATGCAAATAACCAACCTATCTGAATATACCACACAGTGTAGATACAGTTCTGGGCGGCTGCTAGCGGAATTCTGTATGATACAAGCACAGCACAATCGAATAGCTAATGTGGACCGCAGTAATCGATACAGCGGTGCATGAAAAAAGTGAACTGCTATATAATGGAAAATAACCTACCGCGGAGTAATGGTCTCGGTGCACGATAAAACTGAATTGCTCCGCCGTAAGAAATAACCCAGTACGCAGTAGTAGGTGTCGTGCATTATGCAAAATTTTTGCGAGATAGCAAATAGCTCCGCCGTGCGGAGTAGTGGACGCGGGGCACGATAAAACTGTATTGCTCCGCAATAGGAAATAACCCGATGCACCGTATAAATTTACTGTAACAGCCGTATCTGTTATGCAGGTATTTTTTTGTAATGTAAAATCTGTAGCCAAGATAATCACAAAATCTCACAGTGAATCAGTATTATTTGCCTTTCCAAGTGAGTTATCCGTGACCAGCTGGCTTGCTAGTTTTAAAAGTCTATATTTAGCCACTCGTTTTCTAGATTTGATCACATGTTGGATATATTTAAATGTGCATTAGAAAGTATAATTAGTAAATTGATGCAAATTTCTAGCATGGAATCTTTTTCCAAGTTGTGACCTTGTAGACCAATATTATTAGTAATGTAGCGTTCAATCATAGCTTGCATACATTTCAATCATACATGATAGGGAAAAGATCAACTGACGATGATTAAATTTTAGCTTTGCAAGTGAAATGAAATGAAACAAAAATTGAACACAATTAGTAAGCAACTGATGCCAACAAACGGGTAATTATTAACTATTAACGGGTCATGATTATTAACAAAACAAAATTTGTATATATTATAGATTGTTTAAACGAGAAAATGTGCATGGCAGATTTAAACAAAATTAATAAAAATAAAAATATGTTAGTGAAATATGGAAATTTTCTATTGTATATAAATATATGTATGTATGAGTGTATGTTATGGTTTATGAAATTTCAGTAAACAACAAAGACTAGTAATTACAAGTGTAATAAAGATTAAAACATTAGCTGAATACGTATGAACGCTTTGTTGTTTCCTTTTGTGTGCGCAGTTAATTACCTGTCAATAAACTGCAATTGTAAAATTGTCATTTTTATACATTAGCCGACATGAAATTTTCTTCTTCTCTCGAAAATGCGACGCCTGCAGTACTCACTGACTACATACAACGCACAACTGTCCATTCTTTTTCGATGTGTCCATTGATTGGGTCACGCTGGAAAAATATTTGTAGGTTAAAAGTTGTTAATAATAATGTTAACTTTTCAATAATAATTTAAAAAACGTTTTCAATTATCAAAATATTTTAACTCACATATGATGACTTTCTAATAAATAATATATTACCTGTGAAAGTATATTGTGAAAATCCTTTTATTACTCATTGGAAAAATAATTTTTATAAGTATCCTTAACGTTCAGAAAAAACCTTTTCAAATTATACAATCAGAAACAACTCACATATTGAATATTAAAAACGAAAATTTAAGCAAGTAAAAATGACAAGCACTGAAAGAGTTTCTCGCTTTACAATAAAAGCTTTAACATTTTTTCTAAATCATATTTTAAATTTGATTGAATTTAGATTGCAATACAAAAGTGGAAAGAAGAAATAAAACCTATTTTAAAAAATGAATATACATATATAAGTGTGTGTGGGTGTGTGGGTGTAGAAATAACTGTTTATCTAGGAATTAAAAAATGTATTTAAAGTTTGCAATTGAATATTTGTGGTTAATTGAAAAGAATATGTTCAACTGATATAAAACAACAACAACATAATCTGCTGTTAAAAGTGCAAAAATTATTGCAGAGAAGAAGTTTGAAATGAAAAGCAGCGACCCCAGGTCGGCAATAGTCAAAAATTTACTGACAACTGCCGACGACAACTTGGATAAGCACACCGCCGATGAGGTGGATTGAAATCCGTTTGCGTTTCGTTGTCGTATGCGTCATATTTGATAAGCAATTGTGATGATAGAGTGGAATTGTTAGGAGTCGGGAGAGTGCAATTTTGTTGACTAAAATTGGACATCAAGCCGCGGAACGCCCATTCCAGTGAAGCAAGCAAGCAAGCAAGCGAACGAGCTTTTCAAGTGTGGAATAACAATTGCTGGCACCGGCTGGAAGCAGTGTTGCCGTATGGGTGGATGCATGAGAAATTTGCCGTTTGAGATTGGATGACAAGCGTGGTCGGCAACGGCAAACAACGTTTGCCATAAATCTATCTACGCTTGCTTGACTTGACGACCACTAGTCACGGATGCGATTCCACAACGTTCAGGTGACGGCAAGTTTGCGCATTCAATAAGCACACATCTCTCGCCTTTGCCTGCATTATATACATACACTTTGACCAAGTGGCCTGGACAAATTTTGACGAAAAACAACAATATCGATAATCATCATATATTTTTTCTTTTGCATAAATTTGCAAATCTTCATTCTTAACAAATTGATACGTCTGTCCGCATGATAGGTCCACCGTTGATATCATTCTTTTTGTTATTTGGAATAACAGTAAGCTCGGCTACAGCGCAACACATGTTACGTGAAGGTCGCTGGCGTAAAGTGATCATTGCACCGGAAGTAGGCCCTGAAATACGTAGCCGAACTTACAGTGATAGGTAGACAAAGGATTTCACCATTTCTTAAAATTTTCTTGTTGTTTTTTTTTGATCTACAAATTCTAACAATTTTGAAATCTAAGATTTCGCTCTTGGTGGCAAAGAACGTTAGAATCCTACGACAATCGTCTGAGGCCTGACTTTGGAGGTAAGTTGCATGCTTGTACTACAGTGTGCTTAAATAAAGTGGACCATTTTTTCCCTTTGCCTGCCGTTTGTTAGAAATGAAAACGGATAACTTTACATAAATATATAAATGTTCAAATAACACCTAAACGCCGCTCCCGTTTCTACTTACTATGTATCGTTTCTACCAGGGAGATAAATATTTTTAACCTCAAATGAACATAAACACACTTCACAGTAACAATCAAAATTGTACAAATAACACTGGAAATTTCTATTCCAAAAATTTCACTTATGTTTCAGAATTTTATACGTAGCATTTTTGCGCAGCAGTTTTTACACGTATCACCTATGCTAATAATAATATTAATAATGTAAGCAACTGATAATCGCACAGGTTAGAAATAAATAAACGTTTGCAACATTAATTTCTGCAATAGAACATTGTTGAATTTCTTTGCATAAAATTTCACGTGAGGAAAATCGGTTTCACGCAAAAAAACACATTTAATTTCAATTTCTCACATGATCAATTGAACAAATCACTTTGTGCAGAGAGTTACATTGTGTAATTCAATTAATTTTTCAGCTATAAGCAACGTTGACAAGTAAAATTTTAGCAATTTCCACATTTCATCAAAAAAGAGAGCAAATTTAATATTTTTAAGAGCATAAAATCAATGTTTTCTTCACAATTATCCAAAAAGCTGAGATGAAAATTTTTGGCACCACCATGACACCACTTCGTTCCCTAACCTCATATTCCATTAAATTGATCAAAACGCTTCAAATAAAACTCTGTGTACTTGCAATAACTAAATTGGAAAACAATCACCATACAGCTGCAAATTTTAATATATTTATTAATTCTTACACACAAATAAATATTTATATGTTTAAACTAACAGCTATATTAACAAATCACTGTAACAGATTCGCAGTTGTGTACGAGAGATCTGGGATAGGAAATGCGCATTTACAAATAACGTTACAATTAAGTAAAAATTAAATGCTCAGAAACTGCAATGCAAAAGAGATATACACATTATATAAATGAAATGTGGGACCCGTCAGTCTGCCAGTCATACTAATATTTAAAGAAGAGCCAATTTTTAATGACAATAATGATATAAATGCATAACAACAGCCCACCAAAATTACCTCATATGCCACATTTGTTTAATTACATTTACACCTATGCCTGGAAATAATTTGAAAATTCCTGAAACGCTATAAAATTATCATAACATTACAGGATCAACGTTGTTTTAAAATCCACATACATAATTCAAATGTTGAACAAACATTTTATTATTTGGAAAAGTCTCAATCTTCTTCAAATTCACTTAAATCAATGAACTTGCACGCCAATTTTGCATAGAAAAACAACTTGGAATATTCGATATTATTTGTCACATTTGTAAATTAATGAACAATCAAAGTAGGTTGTGAATTGCTTTTTAATTTCAAAATGAACAAAAACTGCTCATTCAAATTATAATTTTCACAACCAAAACTCAACTGAACAACAGCTACTTATAAAAATTATTTATTGCATTCCTTGTCAATTTCCTCCAATGCCGAGAGTGTCTTAACTTCAAAGCTAGAGTGTTCTGAAAATTTTTAATAAAATTAATAAGATTTTGAAACGTATGATTAAAATTATACTTATATAATTACGCTGAACACCAACCAGTTACCGCTTTTCAATATCATTACTTTCAATCATAATAATGTGAAGGCCTAATCTGACAACTTACTTTTCCTCACTAATTCTACTGTTTGTGTGTATCTGGAAGTGGTATGTATCATGGTTTATCACCAATAAACCCAAGGTTTTGCAAAGGATTAACATCTACATTATTATAATGCTGCATTACATTACATTGCCCTTCCACTCGCCTTTATGAATGATATAAACGATGAAAGAATAAATATAACTGCTTGAAGCAATTCGACACGGCAAGCATGAATGAAATGAAAAATAATTCACATTTCTTCTGTTAGCATGACATGGCAAAACATCTGTTGCGCACTGAACACTTGAAATGAATAAAAAAAAATTCCACGTTTGTGTGTTCAAGTAAACAATTCAAGTCGTTAATGGAAATGAATTAAAATCAATTACAGTGATTGAAACTATGAAAAATGAAAAAATAAATGCAGTGAACAGAACTTTATGCGTAAATTGTCAGATTTAAGCATAAAAAAGGACGTTTGCATTTTTGAAATTACGTTCAGATGAATATTTTACAAATTGAAACATTGCAAAAACATGACGGCAAAACCGACAGAAAACAGATGAGAACGTATCATTGCTAATCAGCCAGGCAAGCAAGCAAGCAAGCAAGCAGGGTGGCAATTGAGCAAGCGGACAAACAAGCAAACAATTTCCGATGTGAAACAAATAATTATGATTAAATACTAGAAGAACTTTATAAAACTATGCAACAAATGTTCCGATTGACTTTTAAGCATTATACAACTTCTGTCCAACGTCTACTTTTCAAACAGCTGCATAATATTCTTGAAATACTTCAAACAATTTTAAATGTGAAATTTTTTAAATTTCTATTTTGCATTTTGTTGCATTCACAAATAAAATTCAAAATATTTCACATCCATCCTCCATTGATGCAAAAAGAAAACTTGAAGCTTTGAAAATTGCAAAAATAATATTGAAAAATTTTTAGTGAAACCGGTAGAAATCAGAGTCGGTATGAAGTTGATCAGCATCAGTTCGATAGATGAAGCTTCAATGGTAAGCAAACTTTTTTTCAAAAATCCAAAATAAACCTTATATATTTGTGTTGATGCTTAAAATAGCTTGATAAGAATATAGAATGAAAAGCCTCCTATCCTATCCCATCCCATCCCATCCCATTTCTCTAAATTATGTCGTAAATTTGTCGAACAAGTTTGATGCAAAATAAGTGAAGAATCACAGCTAACAATAACTGCTATTATACATAGATATACAATAAGAGAAATTCGGGAAAATTCTATACGTTTTTCATTCACAGAGGTGAGATTAGTCAGTAGAGTAATGAATGCTGTATTATTAATCAAAGTGAATTTCCTTATTTTGTGCATGCCAGCTTTAGAAAATGATTTATGAGTTGCATAACAATCAGACAAACTGCCTGATAAAAAAAGTTCATTATTTGAACAAGTGTTGCAAAAAGTATTACATCTTCCGCTATGATGATAATTATGATGATATTTGTGTTAGAGATCTTGCAATAAATAATAATAAATTCCCTAGTTCAAAACAGATGCTTCCTAAGAATAGAAAATTCCGTTAAAATATATATATATATATACATTCTACGAAGCGAATTCTAATGCAAGCTAATATAAAATTTTAAAATAGATTACATCTCAACAACAATAATTGAAATAACTATTGCATAATGAATTTCTAATCTCAATCCCAATCTCAATATAATCAATAATATAAAAGTTGAATAAAACAAATGAAGTGAAAATGAATTGAAGAAAAGAAAAAACTAACTGATCAAAAAGTGTACAGCGTTTTACGGCCGAAATGTTCTACCACGAATATTGGCGCGATTTGAGACTGCAGTTCAATCGTACCTGGTTCGGCTACAAGAATCCTATAGATCTTCCTTCTGAAGGAGCAGAACGTCTCTGGATACCGGACACATGTTTCAACAACGCTCTCGACTCGAAAGGACCAGAACCGGGTTCGCTCTCGCATCGTGGTCACATGAAACTGTTCGAAGATGGAACCATATTCTACAGTCGTCGGTAGGCTAAATTCGTCAACGTTAACGCTCGTCCACCAGATATTATCGTCAGTATTCATTTTTCAGATTGTCCATCACAGCCCAATGCAAGTTCGACCTTCTCATGTAAGTAAAATTATTCACCATTTCAGAAAGTATAACAATAGCACCGGATGAAAAATTAAATAATAATAACTGCTTACTTTTCTCTCTCTTTGTTCCACATTTCACCAGGTATCCATTCGATCAACAAGCGTGTGGATTGGAATTATCAAGCTGTAAGTAAAATTAAATAAATAAATCTCAAAGCAAATAATAATGAATAAAATTTTTTTTCTCAATTAACAATTTTCTTTCATTTCAGATGGACATACCACAGACGACGTGAAGTATGAGTGGACAGTGAACGCTCATTCAATAGAATTGGACGACATCAGTCTACCAGATTTTTATGCAAAATCGTACCGTTTCTACACTCGCAATGAAACTTACGCAGCCGGTGAATATATAGATCAATTACATATTGTTATACGAGAAAAAAAAGAAGTTCCTGTTGGTTTTTTCTCAATCAACATAGTAATTTTTCAGGTGAATTCAATGTTGCCAGAATGTGCGTATTATTGAAACGACGATCCGGCTTCTGCTTTTTGAATTTGTTCGTGCCAGCTACAGCCGTCGTGACCAGCTCGTGGATTTCGCTTTGGATGGAAGATCAGACCCAATTTTCGGACATGTTCTCCATCATATTGGCAATTATATTCTTGTCTTTTTCGTTCAACGCCGTCATGCCAAAAGTCAGCTACATCAAGGTGAGATAATAATAGATCACCGTGTGTCCACGTTGTGACAATGCTGTTGTTATTGTTATTGCAGGTGATGGATTTGTACCTGGGGGGTTGCTTCATTTTCGCTTTCCTCTCGTTGGCCAAGTTGATCATTGTCAAACTGCTTCACCGACAGATTAAGAAGCGCAGAAAACGCAGCTCGGTTGGCAACATCATGAACTCGCCTACCATGAACAACGGAGGTGACAACAGCAACGATCCCAACGGTCGGGATCCGGCCACGTTGGATTTGGAATCGTTGATTCGGTTCAGCCTTTTCCAGCCGTTCCTTCGACGAACCACGCACGACTGCTTTTGGAAAGGAGCAAAAATATTCCACGTCGGCTCGCAGGTCATTTTGCCAGTAGCGTTTGGCACGTTCGGCTTCTTCTACTTTGCCATCTTTTCCAATATCAACATGTCCAATACTACCTGTTAGATTGCTAGAAATTCAGTCCGTACTAAATTGTACTATTGTATACTGTTGATCGACCTCAAAATTATACATACAGTACTAACAATAATAACACTGATGAAAATTAACCCCTGCTGTCGACCTCAAGCGAAACGAACGCATGTATACTGAAATATGCATCAATAATAATAATAATAATAATAATAATAATAATAATAATAATAATATATTTTCATTGAATTCCAAACAAATGCATACATTCGTCTCTGTATCAGTATATTTGCTATTTTACTGAAAGAAAATACTTCTACTATATGAATTATGGAAAACATAATATATTCAATGGAAGAGTAATGTAAAATTATAAGCCAGAATTTTTGAATGGAAAATATTTTCAAATTTATGCGCAAAATCGTAAAAATATAAAGTAAATAACATAGAAATTGAGTAAAAAAAATAAAATAAATGACTGTTCAATCAGTCAGTCTACTATTTTTAGTCTATTCAGTGCGAAATTTAACACTGATCTATATATATGTATATTGGAAAAAAAAAGAAAAGAAAATAACAATGAAAAATTGTTCCAAACAATGCAGTGATGCAAGTGTGATTAAATTAAACGAAAATTCAACATCTTCTCAATCATGCTTCTGATGGGCTGGATTGTTTCTTTCTTGGGGAATTGTTCAGTCGACGGCTGAAAAAGAAAAAAACATCACGACAAAAATATTAGCATCTAACTTTACACATATTCGAACAATTTTCTTTAAATTTTAAACAGTTGTACAAAATAATATATATTTTTCATCAATAATACTTAAAAAAAGTCCTCTACAAATAAATAAAAAAGAAAATCGCATGCTGATAAAACAATATCGTCTCCCAGTTTTGCTCACTCGGAAAATTTTTCCGCGTCAGCTAACGTTTCTGCTAAGTCGTGGCCAGCAGTTTCAGGTAATAAAAGCGTCAAACCACCAGCGATCAGCGCAATCGCGCTGTACAACAACGACATCAAAACAGCATAATCTTCAGCCTGAAATACCAATAATAATAAGCAAACAAACATGTAAACATATAAACAGAATAATTTTCACCAGCCACAAAGCAAAGTAAGATGCAGCAAAAGAACCAATTCGACCAATCATGCTGCACAAGCCCATGGCTGTGTTGCGCAACACTGTTGGAAAAAGTTCCGAAGTATACGTATAATTGATCGCATAAACGCTGGCAAGAGCAGATTTGGCGAACAATACCAACAACAATTTAATAATTGTATTTTCTAAAAAAAATCATATTTTTATTTAAATTATTATTAAATTGCAACTGCTTGCAAACAGATTCTTAAAACTGGTAACGTAAGTACAGAAATACTTTTAATTATTCGCTGAATTTATGAAACATTCTTTCCTACCGTACTTAAATTATCCAACAACAAGAAGAAGAGGAAAAAGAACAGAAGTGTTTCATACCGGCAGGAACTACCAACGTCAACAGCATCAAAGTAGCGCACAAAACGAAACCGAAAATCAGCATCCAACGACGTCCAATACGATTGATCGCCAACAGCACAACTATCAAAAATGGCAGTTCCAAAAAACCCCCAATTATAAATGACAAATTGATGTCTCCGCCAAGAAAACTTGGATTAATTGACAACGCGTAATATACGCAAGCAACAGCGATCCTGAGATTTAAGAAAAAATAACATTAAATAATTAAATGGACAAACAAATGGAATATATCTGATGCAAATTTACCAAATGTAAAACGCGACCAACATTCTCTTTCTGAGTGACTGAGAGCGAAACAAATCAGTCGCCGTTGCAGTGGCTCTCTTATTTTCGCAACCATTTTCTGATATTGGCTGAAATCAATTAAAAACTTCAATGCTGTTGCTTATTTATTCTGTCTGAGCTTTTACTTCCAATTCAATGCTTTCGACTATTTCACCAGAAACAGTTCGACCGTTAAATTTTGCGGCTCTTTGTAATATTGCGGCAGCTTCTTTATATCTCCGCTTGCTCATCAACCACCTAGCTGATTCAGGTACTAACCTTCAAAAAAATTCAATCAACACATAGTAAAATTATTATTATTATTATTATTATTGGTATTATATTTTTGTGAAAATAAAAAAAATCCATACCACCAATAGGAAAAGAAAATAATTCCAGGTATGGAGATGGCCAGTTGCAAATATTGATATTCAGTGAAGAGATATGCCATAGCGCCGAGAAAAACTTGACCAAGAGAAAAGAAGGCACTGGAACCAACGCCGGCATAAATTCGTTGCTTTGGTCCGACAAGTTCAGTTCCTGAAATAAGCAAGAAAAAGAAATTCATTTGCTTTACATATGAAATGAAATATAATGAAGAATTTTGCATAAATACCGATGACGACGGCAATGACAAAAATGCCCGGATGCGAGAAGCCCAATCCAACGCGAAACAACGCAACCAAAGGCCAGTAGGGAACCACGGCAATCATAGAACCGCAAAACATCTGCAGTATGATGGCGACAAAGAAAACCACTTTACGTCCAAATCTATACAATTTTAAGAAAAAAGATGAAAAAAGCATTTTCCAAACAAGAAGAATGAAAAAAACAATAATCTCTACCGATCAGACATTGTTCCACATATGAATGAACCAAAAAATTGTCCAATGTAGTAGACAGATTGAATGAATGAACGTACCCATTTCTGGTCGCAGACAAGTGACCACTTTAAAGATAATTTATGCTTATTTTTAAATAAAGAACAACGATATATTTTATAGGACAAACCTTGGTAACGGCAGTTGAAGTGTAAGCTGACGGTTTCCAACGATAACCATCAATGCAAGATTCCAATTCCGCATCTTCGGGTATTGTTTCCTGAGAATAGCTGACATTTTTGTACCTGAGACAAGAGCTTCCGGACTGGTCCAAAAGATTCGACGACCAATTTGCAGCAAGCTCATAAGGAATAGTATCATTTTCGCCAACGTACAGACATCTGCAGTGCAACAATTGTTCATCTCATCAATCAATATGCTTGAATTTAATCGCATTCCAAAATACTGATGCGATGCTTGAAGCTTACCGATGTGGAAGTACTTCGGATGTGAAAGTCCAAGACAGAACGTGCATGGATGTGATAATGACTGGCAAGTTGACCAGAAAATACTGCACTTGTTGATAGTGACCAAATTCACCAACATGATCTCGCAATAAATCTTCGAATTTCATTCTCACTTCTCTTCACTGTGATTTTGAACAACTGAAAAAGTACAAAATAAAAATGCGAACTTTTTTCATTATTTCACACAATTTGAAGAAATGCTACAGCGCAAATGCATCAAAACAATGAAATTATCATCATCATCACTGTTTTCAATACAACAATAATGTAATTTTGTTTGTCAGCAAAAAAAAACGTTAAAAATGATTCACTCCATTTTTCGCCACATACTATATTCATTGTCAAAACTACTTTAAAATATTCAACACGCGCAGGGAGGGTAAAAAGATACAGAATGAAAAGATCAATAAAAAACTTTTGCAATATATTACTGTATTCATTGTTGTGAATAAATTGTCTACCGTATGCTACTTTGTTTGTAATAGCATTGTTTGTAAAATTCTTACAGTTGACCAAATGAAGTGACAATAATTCACTCACAATTGAAAAGATTTATATAATTAATAAAAATTAATTAAAATCAAGTGCATTCTGTGTACCGGTTGTTTAAAAAGAAAAAAAATTTCAAATTAGGCCTCTTTGATGCAATCAAATTCTACTTCGGTATCGACATTTCAAGTAAAATATGTTCAAAGTGAATAATTTTATGTGGAAAAATGTGCAAATACAGTTCAATTATAAAAAAAAAACGGTCATAAAACGACCAAATGCCAAATATCGACTGTGAAATAAAAGCAACTTATTTTGATAAATTGTTCCAAGCATGCTTGCTAATGTTTCTAAATTTGAAACAAACTGCAAATCAACCTGTTGGGTAAATTTCAAAGGTGCTTTGAAAACGAGTTTTACAATAACGTTAACAGCAGCAACACATACAAATTGAACAAAAAGCAAAAAATATCAAACAAAAATGCAGCAAAATTAGTGAATTAAATTAAACAACCAACAATCATATTTGTTTGCTCCATCAAGCAAATTATTACTACTGCAATAAGTTGAAATTTTTTTCAATTCAATTTTCTGACCAAACAAATATAAACTATTTTGACTAATTGATATAAAGCTAAATGTTGCCTAGTTCGTATGTCTGCCGTCACTAATAAAATAATACGCTATGGTATGCAATTTTTGCTAACAAGCCTCAATTTTTCTGTAGAAACGTTTATTAAAAATGTAACATCTAAACCGTAATAAATTTATCATGATTGTTAAAATTATTTGTTCAAATGAGCAAATACAAACTGAATAAATTTGAAGAACATTATCAAAATAATTAATTTAATGCTTGGATTATTCGTACATGCTTTAATCATCACCACGTTGCTTATCCAATCTATTTCAAAAAACAGTACAAAAGAATTATGAAAAAAATACAAAAATTACCGCATATAAAAAGCAGTATGTACAAATGAATAAAAACCCTCGATTAAAAATAAACAAACAACTGTCAAAGACTTTGTTTTAAAATACATCCAAAAAAAGATTTCTATTTTATAAGTTAACAAACTTAAGTAAAGAAATTTTCAAATATTGAAAATTAAATCTCAAAAAATCAAAAATTCAAAACAATTGAAACAAAGCAACGCAGAATAATTCTTGTTTACCTCGAAATGAAATTTTTATAATTTTGAATAATCGCGAAACAATTTTTCACTTGCAATCATCATTCTCCCCTAATACTGTGACCGTAAATTACAAAAATATATGCACAAAATAACAATCATTATTACTGTAAAGTAATCAGGTAAACTATGAGGCACTCAAATCATTACAAGCAAAACAATACAGAACAGCAGTAGTATCTGAATGAACAACAACGAACAGCAACCAGATAAACTTCATCATCTTTTAAGCAATAAACATTGAACAAATAATGCATTTCTTATTTTTCACATTTAACAAATTAAAAAGTGTACTCTAATTCTAAACAAATTTATTTGTATCGAAAAATTAAACTTAATTAATTAATTTAAAAAATATGAATTCTTCAAAGAAAACAAAAAAAATACAATTTAACTACTGTCACCAAACAATGCATGACTGTAAATTACTGTTGGCAACCATATAAGTATGGTTGAAATTGAAATTTTTCAAATTCAATTGAAAATGCACAATAATATTGCTTAATTAATTAACTTCGTTTGATCATTTTGTCTAATTTTGTACAAATCATTTTTCTTCAATTAATTATAATCAAATAAACTAATGATTGTGGTGTTTTATAATCTTCTGTTTTATTTACAAACTGCTGCTACGGCAAACACAGGCTTGTATGCTGATGATTGTGTGATCAAATTAGAGTTGTTTGAATATTTGATGTTTAAAAAACACAGATTTGACGATTTTCCAAATTCATTTCTACGCGCAACAATTTCTACTTCAATAAATAAAGCTTTAAAAAATGCGAAATGCCCATTAAAAAAAAGGTACATGCGAAAAAATACAATTACAGTAAGAAGTTGTAACAGCCAAGTTCAAATTAAAAACTACTGTCAAGTAGATTATTTCATTGTGATTATTGTTGTTTGGACAAAAGAAATCTTAGTAAGCATAGTTGGAATAAAAAGAATTGTCAATTTACCAATTGAGAAAAATATTCCATGAAATATGTTCACCTGTTGCACTAATTTTTCCCATTCAATCTTTTATAATTAATCTCAATTTTTCATTGGATGAAATGATTCAAAAATATCATAGAAATCAATTAGTAATGCTTATAAACACACGTCAAGACATCAATTAACCAGCATACGCCTGGCAGGGAAATTAGTTTTCGATCAAATGCGAGTTTGTCACACATTCTTCGAAATTGTTGAAAAATAGCTGCTCTCGCTGAAAAGCGTGCTTTATCGTGGAAATTAAATTTCAGAAAACAACACATTCACTTGAAAACAGACAATCAATTTGCTAAATTCACTTTATCTGAAAAGCACAGCTCAAGAAAAAATACTTGTGTCATTAGACATTAGAGCACAAAGTCCACCTTTCTTAACTAAATTCAGTCTCTAGTAATGAGAGCTTGAAATTTTGTTCACTACAGCACACGGTTCGTTTGCATCAGTGTTAAGCTTGATTAATTCTAGCTGACAAAACAAAATACAGACGAAAAAAACATACGAACATACAAATATATTCACCTCGAAGTAATAATTATTGTGCAATGAAATCGTCGTTCAGTGTTATCGTGCACAACAAATGAAAACCATCTATCTCGCCCTGTAGCTGTATAGAAAGTATGCTTTTAAAAAACTGTTTTACTTTTAAATTCGAATTCCGCCCCTCTCACCCACAAGAAACATTTTTTCTCCAATCCAGTATGCTTAACAACTGATGAATCAAAAAAAAGAATAAAGCATTTCTGAAATTCAATTCAAATACGTCAAATGTGTAAATGATGAGCAATAATTGGAGAAGAAAATCTCAACCTGCATGAAGTTTGAATAAAATTTCTCTTTCAATGCTGTTAAAAGCGGTAATGAGGAAATTTATTTTCAGAATTTTTAGAGTTTTTAATCACAAAACAGAAATGTTTTCCAAAAGCAAGCCGGAGGAGTTTCCTTTTGGCTTATTTTTTTTCTAAAAACACATTTCAAATCGCTCCCTTCTTCTTCTTCTTCACAACTTTCGAAAAATAGATGCATTAAAATGTGATTTCTTCCCGTCCATTATTTTCTTTCTCAAAGTAAATGTGAAGAAAACAAAAATGCAGATGTAGAATAATTGCTAATAGCACACTGCTCAGCGTGGCAGTGTTGGTGGGTAATTTACGTTCCAGCTGCAGTTAACCAATCTTAGGAGAGACACATTTTGTTGTTCGTCGTCGCTTGTTTGTCAGCGTTTCTTGCTTTAATAAAATATCTAACGGGCAAAACTGAACACGCTTCAAAATTACGTCGTGTGGAAAGCATGAATAATTTTCACTACTGAGCAAATTTTGTCTCGATATACACGAAAAAAACAGATATATATATATATATAAAGCCCTGACGATGGTTGTCCAAGATGAAGCATTTGTCGACGTTGGAAAACAAGCAGGCCTTCGAATTTGGAGAGTCGAAGTTATTTAATGAAGAACAATAATAATTAATGTTGATTATTTTTTTTACAAATTGTTCAATTGCAGCAATTCAAAGTTGTGCCGGTTGAAGAGAAAGAATACGGTTTCTTTCACGAAGGTGATGCTTATATCGTGCTCCACGTGAGTGACAGAAGAAGCTTTCTTGACTTCATCCGATTATTTCACCATACAGATTATTATTCTAGACATCAGACAAACTGCAGCATCACATTCATTTTTGGCTCGGCAGAAAGTGCACACAGGTGACAAATTACACAACCTTATATTATGTAAATTCATCATGTAATTTGAAATTCAAGGATGAATACGGCACTGCGGCTATAAAAGCAGTCGAACTGGACGATTTGCTTCTCGGTGAACCGATTCAAGTGAGAGAAATTCAATACCATGAAACGGACCGTTTCTTGTCTTACTTCAAAAGTGGTATTCGGTACGTGGTATATATCATTTTTCATTCAAATTTACTTTCTCCGCAGTCAGCATAGTTTAATGCTTGATTTAAGAAATTTAAATTTCTTGCAATTCACAAAAAGTAGGAAATTAATTCAAAAAAATGTATATACAAATTTATAAGATGTAAAAAATGCAAAATTGTATTAAGCTACCTGCAAGGTGGCGTCAAATCAGGATTCAAAAGCGGGAAAAAAGAAGAGAAAATACGCTTGTTCAAAGTGAAAGGTAAACGTCGATGTCGAATTCAGCAAGTAAGTATACGAAAACTGATGTCACTGTAAAACAAAGCATACATGTGTTGTCTGTTATTCGATCAGATTCCTGCCCATGCTTCATTGTTGAATAATGGAGATGTATTCGTTTTGGATACTGCACGAAACATCTACATCTGGTGCGGTGCAAACAGTTCCCGCATCGAACGAGTTCAAGTGATTATTTGCATTCATTTTCATTGTTAAAAAACCTTTCTTCTAAAAATTATAAAAAGCTAAACAACAGTCGCTTAAATCAGGGAATGGAGTTTGCCAGAAATGTACGCGATCACGCTCACAACGGCAAATCGCAGATTCAATTAATAGAACCGAACAGCAACAATTGTGGGATATTTTTTCAACATTTGGGTGTTGATGCGAATTTCAAAGTGACCAGACAATCCGACGATATTGATGATGCAGAATTCGAAAAACAACGAACGGTAGAAGTGAAACTGTTTCAGTAAGTTGTTTCACAATTGAAAACATACGGATCATTTTTTCACCCAGGAATCATTTTCAGTGTATACGACTCAGACGGCAAAACGAACGCTGTCGAAATTACCAAGCGACCATTAACATCCAGCTTGTTAGATACAAATGTACATTTGAATCAAGCAAAATTTATTTCGCTCTTTTTTAAAATATTAATATGACAAAGTCTACAAATTATAGGATTGTTTCATTGTCGATATGGGCAATTCTGGAATATATGCTTGGGTTGGTAAAAAGTGTTCAGAAAATGAAAGACGCAACGTATGGAATTTGGCAAATGTAAATTTGAAAAAATGAACCGAGTGAAACAAAATATAAAATTAGTTGAAAATTTTCAGGATTTTTTGAAACAACGAAATTACCCTTCGTGGATCAGTGTGACGAAAGTGAAAGAAGAAGTCGAACCACCGCTATTTAAGGCCGCTTTCGTGTGGGAGGACAAAAATGCAACGCCAATTTTGAATGTTGCCGTTGGAAAAGGTATATTACTTAGGGATGTCAGCATTTTTTAAACTATTCAACCAGGAAAATATCGAAAAATAAAAAAAAATTTTTTGTACTATTTCCAATGATGGATAAATGATACTGCTTTTACAGGATTGGAAAATTTGAAAGCATTCGATAAAGAAAAAAAGCACTCAGTTGAAGTATTAAAATGAATTTTTTGGAAATTGTTAATTTAAAAAAAATCCTAAAAAGAAAATACTTTCTTTTTATACAGGCATGGCGAATTGACGACAAGGGTCAACTGATTCCAATATCCAATGATAAGATGGGAATATTGTACGCCGACGAATGTTTCCTGTTTCGACATCAGGATGCCGGTGGCAATGATTACGTGCACCTTTGGCAAGGTGCGAAATGTAACGTCAACAGAAAACAACAAGCTAAACAAGCGATGGATAAGATCAGTTCAGAACACCGAAACGGAAAAGCTGCCCAAGTTGGTTTTGAATAATAATAATAAAAAATATTTGGCACTTTTTCTCTGAGCTTAAACAATTCACATTTTACAAAGGTTTACGTCAAACAAGGTAAAGAACCAGAGCGATTTTTGAAACTGTTCGAAAATGAAATTGTTATACTGATGGTAATTATTCACTTCACCGTTGAAATTATCACAAATTACGATCAAAGACGCATTAATTTTCTCAGGACAGCAAACAAGTTATAAATAATAATAATGATGATGATGAAGATAATCATCTGTTCAGAATAAGAAATGGATGCGCAGTTCAGGTGAGCATTATTTTCTTTCGAACAAAACCACTTTTCAAGGAAGAAAATATTTTTCACCTCTTTTCTCAAAATACATAATATTATTATCAATAATTGTGATAATTAATTGCTGACAATCAGGTAAAAAGAGAAGCATCATCTTTGAACAGCAATGACGTTTTCGTTTTGGCAGCAAAAGAAATAGTCTATCTGTGGCAAGGAAAAGGTGCTAGTCAAATTGAAAAAGATGTAGCACAACGATTTTTCAACCATTTTTATTCTACCAAGTAAACAAAAACTTGTTGTTCACTTACATCTTTGCCATACTCATTGATAATCTCATTGAAGAAAAAAATGCTTGAATGTAATGGAAGGTTTTGAGCCACAGAATTTTTGGGATGCTATCGGTGGAAAGGCAGCTTACGCAAGCAGTAAAGCATTGCGAGTGCGTGAAGTATACAAGTAGATTATTTTCAAAATTAAAACCAACTACATGCCTACTAGAATCCTAATCTTCCTGCTCGGTTGTTCCACTGCAGCGAAACTAACGGAATATTTGACGTAGAAGAAATTGTATCCTTCACTCAAGAAGTGAGCAACCAAAATGCCATGTCGTTCATGTAGATGAAAAATGTATTTTCGCAGGATCTATACGAAGATGATGTGATGGTTTTGGACGTTGGCGACGAAGTATTATTTTGTACTTTTTTTATCGAAACTATTCCATTTTTTTCTTACAGATATTTGTATGGATTGGAAAAGAAGCCAGTGAAATTGAGAAAAGAAAAGCCTGTGAAAATGCACTAGTAAGTAATTCTTTCTTACTTAAATTTTAATTGAGAAAAAAAACAACTAATATTTGCATTTAAAATTTGAATCCACTGCTTCAAATGTTCGTTATAATTTACATTGTGTTCACAACAGAATCTAGTTGACTGCGATGCTTCTTCTCGAACCAGAGATACTGTAACGATAATTGTCGTACAACAAGGATCAGAGCCGTTAGATTTCATCGGTCATTTCCCCAATTGGGATCCTGATGAATGGAAGGTTAACAATCCCGTATATACAATTGTAATTTATTAATTTCAACAGACACTTTGTTCAGCAATCGATCACAGATGCCGACGTGGAATGCGTATTAAAGTGGGAAAATGATCGTGCCCGTTTGGCTAGTGTTTACGAAGAAAAATCGAAAACCTACCCAGTAGAACTACTGAGAAATGCCGAAACTCTTCCACCAAATGTGGATCGTGGCAGGCGAGAGGTAACAGCAAAACATCCGAAAAGCAGAATAATGAAAAAAAAATTTGTTTTAAGGAATATTTATCAGCAGAAGATTTTCAAAAATTATTTAAAATGCCAAGAGGAATGTTTGACCGTTTACCATTGTGGACTAAAATGTCTCTTAAGAAGAAGGTTGGTCTGCTTTAGTTCCCAATGGGCATGCGATCGTTTACCAGAACGTAGAGTTAATTACGTAACATTTCAAGTGATTCATTAGTTGAAGTTAATTACAAGACAAACATAGAAATAATACAGCATCCACGAATTCTAAAGTATAAATTGATCTGTTTGTTCACTTTACAAGAACGAACTACAACTATATGCTAATTTTTGGTTCAAATACAGACAGACACACGCAAATTAATTTTCAAAATCTTTTCCTCCCTTGATTTCACAACCGATTTAACAATGACGCATTTACGCATCTTTGAGATATCGAATCAAATATCAAATACAAAAATAAATAAATAAAAACATAAACTTACCATTAATTGCTTGATTGCATCATTGGTTTCTCATTTGTACTCATTCGGCTGTTCACAAATAAATCTAATTCTTCAGTGAAAACGTATGGAAAATCTGAAATTAAAAACAGATCAAAATATAGAACAAATCAAAATAATAAATTTATCGCGCTCGTCATAGTTTTCAAAACCATTCTCATAATAATGGCATGCTTATTACAGGTACAAGTCACTGCAACGATCGCATTTCAAACACTTCAGCTATACTGTAGTTTGCAATTTAAGACAAAGGCACAAATAGGCTACGTTTGACGCATGCGTTAAAAAAATAAAATTAATTTAATCATTCATGCTTTTCAGTTGAAACTGAAAAGGAAAAAAATTCCAAAAAAGCATTAAATAACATTATTAACGCAGAAAATTCAAAAAAAAATTCGTTCAACAATTTCAAATAATTGTGAAACGTAAAAGAACGAAGATGAGTGGAAAAAAGAAAAATGAATAACGAAACTTCTCCAATATCTCTAGATATTAATTAATTGAAAATTATTTTGACAAAATATTATTTTTGGTTTAATTTAATCTGTACATCTGCAAAAAATATCCTGATCAATGCACGGGCGTGATATTTGTATTGAAAATATGCGAGCAAATCGTTCGTTCAAATGATGAAAAACTACAGTCGACAATACATGCAGAATGCGCAACGTACATTATTTTAGCACTAATCCAGCTGGGTTGGTTCAACACGGGGCAGAAATTTGCCGTCCATTCGAATGACAACGCGTCGTTCTCCACTTTTGCCCGGCGCCTCAGAAAGCGTCATTTGAAAATCAATCGCCGACATGATACCGTCTCCAAATTTTTCCTCAATCAAACTTTTCAAACTTTTGCCATACTGTACGACCAGTTCGTGAAATCTGTACACGGCGGGATCGTGCATCAGCAACGGGTCGGCAATACGCAACGGACAGCGTTGCATTTCACGCAGGTCGTCATCTTGCAAAGCTGGAACAAGCTGCTTCAACGTAGCTGCTAATTTCGGACTCAGACGGGCTTGGTTGTGAAAAAGCTGCGCACAGTGGACGTTCGTAATTTGACATCTCGACGCGATTTCGTCAAACGTCAAGCCGGAATCCAATTTCGCCTCAAGCAAACGTTTCACGAGATTCTGCTTGTCTTCGACGGTACAAATTGAACTAGCCGATCGGCTTGAATTCAAATTCGACAACAATTTAGCACGACTGAAATGAAATAATCTAAACACCACCGACATTGACTCGCTTGAAAACCTCAGTTCCACCAATTTATTACATTACCTTACAAAATTACAAAATTGATTTTCAGGCTACATTTTCAATTTCAAGGAAACAACCAATATTTTAAAAATATCAACAGCTAAGTTGCTACTAAATCACTCATTCATAATAGCCAATGCTCATAATTCGTTCTTTATTTATTCACTTAAAATTTACCCCGAAATGGATAAAACGACAAACTGTACTTGAGCAAGCAATGCACTAGAATTTCCACATCAGCTGGTGGATATGTTCAGTTGACATTTGAACGATCACACTGCTAACAAAATCATGCATTCAACTTCATGCAATGTTTTCACCATAAATTAATGATTTCAAAAATTCTCCACCAACATAAAAAGCAAATGATAGTAATTTCATGATACTCAAGTATAGTTGTATTAATTTAAATTTCTTTAAATATCATTTAACATAAAATGTATTACAAATGGTACAAAACAATGAATGCAAATTTCCAACACTGCAACATTGCTTTTTGTAAGCAAAAGAGAAGTACTGACTGAATCTTACCAATGTAACAATCTCACCACTTATTACATTATTCTACAATTGCAAATTAGATACTAAAATTACACTTGTTAAATAAATATAATTAAAAATAGAAAAAATACTTACAATGAACGAAGAAATGAGTGAATAATTAAATCTTTTTGCTCTTGTTATTATTTCGTAAAGTTAAATTTTATAAATTTCTCTTCAACAGAGCAACGCAAAATGCCGCTGAGCAATGATCATGGAATTTGCATAAATAAAATGTTTGCAGTGATGATATAATACGAATAATAATAATTGTTATTATTACTATTATTATTGTTTGGCAACAGAAATGATTGATTATAGATTGAAGTTTAAACTTACATTAGTAATAACAACAGCGATGACGATAATAATTTACCACGCGGTTGCAGGATCGGATTTGCAGTTGTCTTCAGCAATGAAATGGGAAAATTCCTGCTCCACAAACAGTCCGCTAATCAAGAAAACTGCATCAGTTTTATGCCCCAATACCGGTGCTTGGATACAAGCCGGACAAATTTGCGACGGTCGTACTCACTGTAGTGGAACCCGAGCCGACGAGCTGGCCTGCGTGCGCGACGTCCACATTAGCAATGCATCGCAGGAGCCGGGCCAGCCGATCGCCGTGCAAGCATTCGTGAACGCGTTGGGCTGTTGGGCGCCTCTGTGCAACAGTGAAAATCCGCTAATCTCACTGCTGCTTTGCCGAAGTGTAGGCGCGGCCGTACCGTCGAGTTCGTTTCCTTTGGCAAATGTCCAACTCAGGCCGGCAGTGAATGTCAACAAGCTTCAGTGTCATACCGATGAAGACCGGGATTTTCAAAGCTGCCTGGCCAACAACGCTGCCGAAGCGACTCAGCTTCTCGTCTGTTCCAAATTGTTCGGTTTGCACTGCATGAAAAAGTGTGAATTTGCTCTCCAAAAACGAAACGGCACTTTGAAGAGTGTAGGATTTCCAAGCGTTCAACTGCCAAATTTAAATTGTCGTTGGAATCTGACCGCTCCGGACAATCACGTTATTGTTGTACACTTCAAACATTTCAACGTACACCCGGATGACAGCCACGAGTGCAAGGAACAAGGCTACGTCGAGCTCGGCTTCAAAGATACGAACAACACTGTAAAACTTTGCAAACTGGAAACACTGCACAAGAAATATACAAGTTTGACAAATTCCATGTGGATTCGACACGTCAGCGCAGATAAACCTCTGCGCAATCCTGGTGCGCAGGGATTCCTACTTCGATTCGAAGTCGTCGCTATGGAAACGGACCTCGGCCAAGGTCCGCTTAAGTCGACCAATGCCCAGCTAACTCCAACAATGATCACAATTATTGCAGTAGCAACGGCAATGGTGATCAGTGTGATTGTACTGATAATTGCTTCAGCGCCTCAATTCAACCGCAAGCTGCGCAACAGACGCACTTTCAGTCAACAAATGACAACACGTCAAGCAACCATGGAAGGGGGATCGTTGGTTCAGCTTCATTGGAACAATCTGACAAATCCCACTAGAAAGGTATTCTGTCCCGATTGCCAATCTTCGTACACCAGCAGCGGTGAATTTTGCCCTCATATGCAAACTCTGGTCAGCTTCATGCGTTCTCCAAATGAAAAGTAACCATACCATTTTACCTTGAAATTATTTAACACATTCCTCGCGTTGCGAATTATTATTTTTTTTGTTAAGAAATTCACTGTCAGAGATGTTGAAATGCCATTTCCAAAGATTCAACTCCGATATACCAGTCGACGTGAACAACAACAATAACGTAGTCACCACAGTCAGCAGTGCAACAATTGATCTTGATCAAATGTATTCTGGAGCCAGTCTGATGGTGCACGGTTCTAGCCTGAGCGTACCGAATCCCAAGCTAATCCACTGCCAGTCAGGAGATTTGAACATCACATACACGGAAACTGGTTCCAAACAATGCAGATCTTGCACAATGACAAGCCTCAGTGAAAAGCAGGCATGCAATATTGTGAAGGAAATTTTACAAATGCCACAGCATTCAAGCAAAAACAACAAGTTAAAGCAAGATCTGCGCATCGGCACGCATCATCATTTTTCCTCCGACCACAATCACAGCGATGACGCACACAAATTGGCAATTGTCAAGCGCAACTGCAAACGTAAGATGCAATCGCCGGTGAACTCTTTGGTCGACAATTTGCACAGGCTAACCATAATCAAAGCGAAACGGAAAAAACGTTCCTATACACAAGAGATCAACATCAGTGCATCCTTCACGACGAACCGTCGGTCGACAGAATCTGGTAAATTATTCATTCATTTAAATATAAAAAATTATTTCAATTATTCAAAAACAATGAGGCTAAAACTAAAGACTGAACTGAAAAATTTCTTTTTAACTTATTACGCAATCTTACGAACAGTGGATTTCCTTTTTGATTTTTCTTTTGATGAAGTTGATAATGGAATTGGCTAAAACGTCGAAATGATCGTTCAGATCCTTAAAATTCTCGCAAATTGACATAACTTCTCGCCTCTGAAATGGAAGACTACAATGAGAAATTATCTCAAATTATTATTGTAAATATCAGATTATAATTTATTTGAACATATACTCAGATAGCGATAGAATTATTCAACGGAGTTCAAATGATACAAAAGTGTAAGAAAGTACAGTATCTCATATTACTGTTTACCACTACTACAATATTTATTTAATAACCATGCCAATTATGTTTATTGCGAATAAAATTAAGTTTCGCATAAATGTACAAGCAAATTATTAAAAATGACACTGAACGTTTCACAAACCTGAAACAGAAATTATTTAACAGTATCCTTAAAGTATTCATAACAAAACGCAGGTACAATAGTTTTATAGCGAAACGCAAAAAAAAAGAACATTAAAAACGAAACATAACACGATATTTTCATTTTCACTAAAGAAAAAAATTTTTTTTTCCGCAGATGCAAATTTGACTACTTTTGTTGAGCAAAGCTATTGGAAACCACCATTTTTGGATCCGAACTGTCACAGTCATTCCACTTTGTCCGTCTGTGGACTGTGTCATGGTAATAATACAACAGAAAGTTGCTACTATCCAACTCGAAGCGTCAGTCGATCCATGTCAATTTCGTCGAATCTATTATGCGCCGGTATTGGACCCCCGATGCTCAGCAGCACTCAACAACCAATGCCAGAACAGAGCACTATTGTTGGAAGCGTTCCGTCAGTTTCATTAAGCGAACCAAAATAAGCCAAGCAATAAATTAAAAACAGTATTCATTTTTCAAATTCAGAAAAAACATCATTATTATAATTAAAAAATAGAACAAACATTTGCTATTTTGTTAATATTATAATATGTTTAATAATCAACTGAATATATGGAATAAATAATACATTATTTATGTGGAAAAAAATGATTACTGCTGAAGACGATGGCAACAAATAATCTCATATACATTAACAAAACAAAAAACTGAACTAAATTTTCAGCAGTGTAGCAGACTTTTGAAACTATAATAACTGATATAAAATTTACGTGGAAAACTGTAAAAGTGATAGTCAAGTATCATGAAGAAAACAAGCCACTTATCATCATTAAATCGACAGTCAGTTTTTCGGCGCATTATCATCATTCTCCCCGTCTTTACCGTCATCTTTGCGGTTGCCTTGTGTGCCATCTTTTTTTGCATCTTCGTCGCTCTTCTCATTACCAGATTGCTGACTGCCGTTGGTATCTGGTCTGCGGTTGTCGAATTCCCTCCGTAACAGATCGGCAAAACTTGGATGCTGCTGCTGTATGATACTGGCCAAACGTTGACTACTGAAACATTATTGTAAATAAATAAACTTTTATAGGAATAAAGAAAATCCATACGCTTGTAACAAATCGTACATGTCTGTTGGACTTGAAGTGAATCCCTCGCTATTTCCCATAATTGATGACATACTGAAAATATTTATGCAATAAACAAATAACCTGTATAAATACAAGGAGGAAAACCGAAAACCACTACTACACATTACTCACAATTCACGCATCGGAGGTTGCTCCATTATGTTGCTTAAAACATTAAAAAACTCTGGATTGTTAACCAGTGTACTCAGTTCTGGAAAAAATCCTCTCATCGTCGGATTCGAATTCCCTTGGTTTCCTGGATTCCTCAACCGTTCTTCAGCAATATTCAAGTTGTTGATAAAACTTTCATTGTCAGGATCCAACTCCAACGCCTTTTTATATGCATTCACAGCCTCAGTGAACCGATTCATACAAGAATAAGCTAATCTGAACAAACAAATAAACAATGAAAAATAAACAGTTCCCCCATTTTACCAAAAGGCTTTCATTTTACCCTAGTCTACCATACGCTTTTCCGTAATTCGAATCCATTTGAATCGCCTTCAAACAGTCTTGAACTGCCATTTGATGACCTTCCAATTTGCTGAACGCAGCAGCGCTGTAAAAATTGAAAAACAAACTTATAAAGAACTTACAAATCTTTCTTACGGAATATAACTTTACAAATTTTACAATTTAACTAATACATAGATCATTCAAAAAGTTTATATGCATATATACATATGAGAAAATAATTTTCACACATTACCGATTGCAAAAGAATGTTGGATTTTTAAACAACTTGATGGCTTCGTTGTATTTTTCCAAAGCTTTTCGAAATTCCCCTTGTTGCATCAGCAGATTGCCTTCGGCTTTTAACTGCTCTGCTTTTTCTTTATCAATCGGAGTCGGATTAGACGAAGCCTGAAAATGGGATAGTTATAATATGAAACAAAGAATTAGAGATTTAAATTGAAAACCTTTTTCCCTAATCCGTCGATATAAATATCATACAAATCTTTATCTGGATAAACATCAGCATCTTCAACGCTAATATTAAATATATTCTGAAGACATCGACATGCCGCTAGAAAAACAAAAGAAAAAATGTAACCGAATGTAAAAAATAACAACAAAAACCTATTGATGATCATAACCATGACAACAGAACGTACTTTCAATTATTTCGCAGACGTCAGATGGATAATCAGAGGTGTAGACTTTTCGTCTGAGATAGTTTATTATTGCCAAAATCAAACCTTTGTCCACCTCGTTACTCATCTCGCAAACAACAACAACAATGAACTCACAAGACTGTACGCTACTAAATGAAAAGCACAACAACCTGCATATCATTAACCTCGGCGAAAATAAATATTAAAAAGTTAATAACGAAAGCAGTTAATACTTATTAAATAATTTTATAATTAAAATTGCATTATATAAAAAAGTATGTATATTTTTTACAGTGAGAATAATTGAAATAAGCAAACAACAATTGCAAGTATATACAACTGCACATGAAAGGATCAGAAAAAAAATGTAATTGTTTTATTATCCTTATACTAAAAGGTAACTTAAAAAACATCATTTTAAAATATGCTTTACAATATAATTACTCAGGAACTGCTTTTCTAAATATGCATTCACAAAAACATGTACAGTAAACATACAGTAACCTACATTACACGTTTAAATGTTATCCAGCACGTTCATTTGCTCATAAAATGATTATTACTTCAATTCAATCCAAATATTGCTTTTAAAACAGTAAATTTTTAACAACAGAACATTAAGAATTTATAAATTCACCATGTAAAATAAAATTATACGCAATTCAGATCGATGATCTTACTCTTTCAACTCTTATGCATGGCTTCATTTTAAAATAAAAAATTATATTTGTATACAAACGGCCATTTTACAAATTTCATAAAATTACTTTAAAACTGAAAAATCAGAATCAGTCAATTTTCCAAGTCTGGTCAAATGAAGAAATTTTTAATTCAATTTAATGTAATAAATGATTTCCACATTACTTCGATAAAGCTAAATGCATATATAAAAATAAATAGACTATACTGGATTAGAAGTTTCATTAGACTGTACAAAAATTTACCAAGCATTTCTAATATATAAAATAAAAGGTGTATTTTATTAGAGAAAATTATTTTCTTCCATTGAAGAATAATGAATCACGCATCATGATGGTCAAACTGGAAAAAGGTATAAGATACAGAAAAATAGTTTTCATTCAGCTTCACAAATATGCTACCGCACATGTTTCGCTAAAATAACTGAAATTCAGTAAAAGAATGGCTGTGCTCCGAATGGCCATTGGAAGTATACTGCAAATCAACGCACATACAACTGAAAATAAAACAACACACTTGATTACAGGAAATAAAATAATATTTAAAAAAATACAGTTCTACCGATTTTCTTCTGTATTGCGTTTGAATTCAATGGAACCTTGAATTACATCACTTTGTTCAACCTGAAACGGTTTCACGTACAAAACAGTCTGCAGCCAGTGTGTAGGTCTAAAATAAATGAAACAATTCCCATTTTCAGCGGAAAATCAAAGCCAACATCTCAAAAGCATAAATAAGAGATGTTTAAATAATAAATAAAAAAATTACGATAAAATAAATGAATAAATAAATAAATAAATGCAAAAAATTTGCTGTGGATCTAATAATCGAAACTCACGCTTCGAATGGTGCAGTGTCAAGTTCCACTTGAGCAGGAAACAAGGCGTTGAACCAAATGCAAAAGCCAAAAACATCACCTCTGCCAATGCATTCACAACTGAATTTGCCCTTTAAAAACAACCAATTAATTAAAAGTTTAATTGAGAAAATTGAAATTTCGCCAACTTACTTTCAATGATTGTAAATCTTCTTCTTGAACAGTTCTCAGGTCAAGTTCGAATAATTTCGCTTGAATACCCATCACTTCTTCAGGAGCGATGTCATGGCAAACCATCTTACCTAACGGTCAAACAAAAAATCCATATATGCACACAGCAGTGACCCCAATACAATACTGTTCGATAAATCTTAATTTCGACAATTTTTGACTCCAAAGTTCAAAATATAAGAACCCAGTAACACCATTTACTTGTATTTTGCTACAACCTTAGATGTTGCGTTGCAAATTTTCCTAATAAAAAGTGTAACATCGAAATGAAATAATAAAATTAAATGTAGTATTCCTTTGTTTGATCACTCTGCTAGTTTTTTCATTCACTAAGAGTAAATAAGAGTTGAGAATAAAATTGTAATAATCACGGAACAGTGATATTATTTTTCCCTGCTAATAAGAGTGTGCAAATTCCGACTGATGCAGTGTTAATGTGAAATAATTAAAAAAGAAAACCATTTGCTTTTTAGTGATAATAAATTTAGATGGATAGAAAATTTTACGATATGAAGACGACAGACATGAAAATAGAAAATTTTACGTTCGTTTTCAGACATTCAGCAGCAATTGCATAACTGAATTTGTTGAGATATTAACAACAATAGCAATTGAATGATAGCAACAGTTATAGAAGCGAATAAATGATAACAATAATAATATTATGAATAAAAGTATGACAAACAATTGAACAAGTGCAAATGTGTGTGTGTATCCAAATAACAGACGTTCGACAGCTTCGAAAAAGCTCACAATGGTCTTGTGTCTAATTTTCGTCACCTTTGACGGCTTGAATTTCGATGATTCTTCAGAAGCAAACAACATTCTCATAACTTTTCTCTTGCAAAATAACCAGACGCAAAAATGAAAATTCCCATTCAACAAATGATATGCAAAAAAAGAAAGAAAAAGACAGGAAGGGAGAGGGAGAAACAGAAAAGATGAAGAAGAATTTCCAAGTTTTGGCATTCAAAAAGGGAATCGATGCAAATTAATCAACTTCAACAAACAGCAATCATATGCCTACCTCACAACTTCCTCGTTTGCAAAGATGTCACCTGAAAAGCTGAGCAATATCGAAGGCGGAGCGCAGCAGAAAACACAAACGCAAATTCGATAAACGAGATAAGCATAAACCCGTAAACAAAAAAGAATATATAAATAAACAAATATGGTATTTATTGACAAAAATTCATTGAAAACAAACATTTATTCAATATTCAAATTTATCACCATTTTCTTTCCTATTTCTATAGAGCAATGTTTTTATTTTTCGAAAAAGATTGCTCTCTTGAAAATTCCTTTATTATACTTACTTATCATGTTATTGGTTTATAAAGAAAAAAATTGAATTATCAGAAAATCCAACAAACTGCTGAAAAGTTCAAGTGAACAGTTTGTTCATTCATTCAGCGTAGTATAATGTTTAGAAGAAATCTAAAAAAAATACTACAATGCTCAATTGGATTAATTGTTCAATGAAAATGGTATATCACTAGGCGACTGGGAAACAAAATGCTTAATTCCAATTCAAACTAAAGCCTACAACACCAATAATGGATGAGAAAGTATCGATTGAGAAAAGAAAAGAATTTCGTCGAAAAATTATTCAAAATACCTCTCATTCAACACCAATACACGGCATAGAAAAGCTTGGGAAAAAATAAGATAATATTTCAAATTTTTCACCATTGTGCATTTGTGATGTGATTTTATCGAGCTTATCGATGCTTGAAGAAAAAGAAAGAAAGAAGAAACAAACTTTTCATTGGTACAAAAATACACCGCAAAAGTGATGCTAATTTATTTAACTACTTATTTACTTATTTATTATAATTTAAAAAAAACTATATGAAAAAATTTTTTTTCTTTCATCAAGTCAAAAATCAAATTTGTTTGTGAAAGCGCAAACAAACAATTGTTATTGGATTGAATTTCATCCAGCTCTTTGAAATTCAACTTCTCTCTCATCGTATCTTTCTCTTTTGGTCTCGCTCAAGCAGACAATTCAACTATCGCAGCTTCGTCTTGATAGGCTGCTCCTACTTTATTGATTGTAAAATAAATAATGAGGAAGGAATTTTTCAAATTACATTCAATTAAATCACTGCAACACTGTTAATTATAAAACAGGCCGATGATTGCGTCAACAAATATTAAAAACAAGCTAAACAAATAATAAACAAACATGCGTATATTAGCATTTATGTACTTAATATTATGCTTTTTTTCTGTTATTTCTATTTCCTTCGCTACAATATTTGCCATTATGGATAAAATTAAATATTCAGTGATTGCAATCAAAATAGCAGCACTAAATAGTAAGTGAAAAAGGCAAAGATTGAAAAAGTTTCTTAACAATCTACGTCGCCGTTTCTGAGCCGGCTAAAAGAAAAAGACAAAGCAGAAGAAGAAGAAGAAGAAGAAGCCGTCCTTTTCAACAAACAGAACTGAAATTGGGCGGAGTCAACAGAGGTCCAACCAACATCCGTTCCAACAAGCCAAAATTCTCTTTCCAATTCGATTCTCACTGACGGCCGGTTGACGAGCTCGCAACAAGTGCAAGCAATTCAAGCAAGTTGGGCAAAAGTCTCATTTCATAAGCATACCTCACATACTCACACACACGAGTGCACGTACACACACACACACACACACACACACGCATATATACACATGTCCATATGCATATGTATTTATACATATGTAAATGCTCATGTGCATAGATTATATGCATATTTTGGAAAAAAAGGATCATCATAATCATCACGAATAAAATATTTTTCTATAACTGTTAAAGTGAAAAGTGCAATTCTAGAATTGGTTATCACTGGAAGATCACGTATACATATATATACATAACCACCGAAAGTACACAGCAACAGCGGTGGCAGTAAAAACAGCAACAACAAAAGCTGACAGAGAGAGACAGAGAAAGAAGACGAGATACAACAACCAGACACACGCGTACGCACAAACATCGACACTATCGACTCAAGCTTGTTCAAGAAAGCCAATTTCAAACAAAGCCGCTTAATTGGCTAGCCAAAATTAATTGGCTGGCCAGTAAGTTCGCCAGAACCAAGTGGGCAACTTTAATTGGACACTGCCAGTGCCAACACCTCTGAAAAGCAGAAAACCCTCGTCCATCTGTGCATACATATATGCATATGGTAACTGTAAGTATTGAAAAGAAGAAAAAAACAACAACAACAATAGCCACAAACAAACAACCCGACAATGTCGAGGTTAGTTGAAAATTTCAGCTCCAATAATAACATGGTACCGTTGTTGGCGTTGAAACTTCTGATCGCCGGTATACTAATTGCTTGCCCCTGCCGAGGGTTAATTTGCTACATGTGCGCCACCAGCCCCGGTGCATTCGACCACGTAACTACGGACAATTTCCGAATCAAAGTGGATTTACGCCTGCCGTTCTGCCGTCGATTGGAAACGGTACAATGCGACCGTGATCAAAATGCCTGCCTTTCCATTTTAACTTACATGCCTGAAACGAACAGCTATTGGCTTGGCAAAGGTTGCACAAAAATCCGTGAACCGTTCGAATCGATCGGCTGCACCAGTTCAAGCACAACACATTTGGAAGCACCAATTGGTGACCAAATTTCACAACGCGCTCGTATTTCATCCGGTCAAACAATGCAAGACGTCTGCCTGTGCAATCGCAACTACTGCAACGCAAGCACTCGGGCCAGATTTAGCATCACTTTGACAGGTTCGTTAATAATAATAATAATAGCCATATTCCATTATTGGTGTCGAATGTGACGTTGATGCTGCTTGATTTATTATTTGATCCATTCGTTGCTCAAACTGAACTTGAAATATATACTTCATGAAAATCCGTGCCCACTGTCATCGTTTATACTTAATTAATAAAGCTTTTCATATATTTTGGCTTACTTATTATACTTTTGGTCACTTTTTCACTCTTTACTCGCGTATTTTCTTTCTTTATTGTTCTGCTTATTACTGTTATTATTTTCATTGAGTAAATAATTTCATTCAGTTATCACTTGAATTCGTTCAAATCAAGCAACCTCAAATTCCCCGGGGAGTAATTGCATAAAACTCTGATAACTAATTCGCTAAGCGGTGCATATTTGCTTCGCTTGAATTTCAACTTACCGATCATGTTCTCATACTCTTGATGAACCATACGATCCATATCAACACCATACAATTTCATCACGTCGTACCAGGATTCGGCTCTGCAAAAAAGCAAGTGAACAAAATTCCATTTTTTGGACGTGCAAACAGTGCCTAGATATGATGAACTGCGTTTGCCCGACAGGAATAATAAACATATGCACTCGTTCGGGAAACATCAAACCATCCTGTTGTACAAAAATCATTAAATTTATGATTGGAATAGTGAAATAAAAATCAAAGAATAACAATCAATCCGTAAAAAAAGTATCGCAAATCACCTTGTGAAGCCATCGATTTCGAGCGGAGATCACCGATGGTAACATCCATTCCGTCATCAAACCATAACCCTGCAAAATTTTCAATGTGCTGTTGTTGTTATTGTAATGTTTTTTAGGAAGCCATCCAAAAAATTGACTTTAAACTAACCATCCATTCGCTGACGATACAATCGACCGAGCCTTGCAGTTGTAGTTTCTGAAAATGGACAATTGCGATTGATTGAACAAGTTTCCGCCGTTCTTAACACTGCAACTTAGCATAAATTGAAAACAAATCACTTATGACCAAATTTCAATACTTTAAATCTCATCTATTCAATGAGAAGCAAATTGAATAATGAACTCAATGCATCTTCGCGAAAAGAAAGAAAAAAAACAATTTCTACATCCTATCTATATCAGCTAAATATTATTTAAATGTCTAAATGGATTTGAAATATCATTTGGAAGAAAATTTAATTAAATTAAATTTTAAATGTTACAAAAGATGAAATTATTTATTTCATTTGTAATTCAATCTCTTTTCATTTCAATATTATTATTACTGATAATCGAATATGACTGATGAATTTAAAACTGCTTTGAAGAAATATAATTGTGAATATAGAATAACACATGAAACAAATGCAGAAATGGCGTTGTTTCATTTATAGGAGCAGAAGCAGTGCTGCTGCAGCAGCAGCAATAAGCAAAGTTAAGCCAACCAAGCGTCAGTCAATCGACGCCAGAAGATGAGGCAACATGAGAGATATAATTAAATAGCGTCAATCAACCACTTCTGTCTGTTCTTACAATCTCAGTCAAATCAAAACAACACTAGTGTCAAGCGAATTGAACAAATCTTTGAAGTGATATTTTTAGATAAGCTAGTAATAAATAGAGAATTTTTTAAAAATCAAAAAACAATTGAATTTAAACATTAGAAAAGAGAAAAACTAATTTCACCACTTTTTGAAATTCAACGACAACTCATTTAAAACATTAATATATTTTCTTCAAGCAATAAGATCAGAAATATGCGTTTAAACAGCTCTGCAATTTTGTATGATCTGTATAATTTGAAAAAAAGAAATCAGCATTCAGTTACGAACACTAACAAATGTTGCTTAAGTGAACAATTTAACGCTAATTAAAATACAATTTCAAAGACTCACTTCTACGGGAACGTTGTGTACTTGCACTTTGTCCACCATATTGTTGTCAGAAATTATTCTTCTCATATGGTTAACAATATCCGACGCTTCCACTGCGTGGACTGAAAATGCGTTTTGAATTTAAAAAAAATGCTTTTTTTCAAACAACCCTAATAATAAAGTTTATACCAAGTTTGGCACCAGCTTGACACGCAAACACGGACAGTATACCTGAAAGCAGAATGAACATTATCATAATTGCAACGAGATGTCCAAAAGCAAAACAACAGAAAAAAACAATAACTTTACTGCATGAGAAGTAAAATATTTTTGCTTTAATCAATAAAATTACACTTTACAAAAAGAACTGAAGCAAACTGCCAAGAAAGCAGTAAAAACATCCCAAATAAATTTCAAGAAAAAAATTAGCACCTGTACCAGCACCAACATCGAGAACAACTTTGCCAGATATGAAATTGGAATTTCGTTGCAACGCTTCCCTGTAATGAGAAATATCAGTGTATTTATTATAATTTAGGACAAACTCACTGATAAGCTTTCGTCCTTCTCGTATCTAAAATCATGTGCAGGTGACATTGTGGATCAGAGTAAGATTCAAAATAGGATTCGTCGTCATCTGTAAAATAAAAATATACAATTTAAATGAACAATCTGAAACATCACCCAATCAATCAATCAATAACCTGTGCATGTTCGACGCCGCTTCCGAGTCGCTTTCGAAGTCATAGCTAAATTATACAAGAAAAATTTAATTTTCGAAAAAGGATGATTTCGAGAATTACTGTAAATATTGTAAATCAGGTATAAATTTACGTGATTAAAATTTCAATGTATTGTATTAAAATTACAAGTGAATAATTTCTATAAATTTTCTTTTGATCATTACAGTTGAACATCGCAAAGTTTGCAATAAATTTTTGATGATTACTTATCAAAAAATGCCGAGTGCAAAAGAAAAACATTCACATGCAATATTAAAATGCAAATAAAAAGTTCGATTCGGTTGTCAATTTAAAACAAAATAAAATTCGAATTAATTGGTCGTTCGCTTGTGCAAACTTTGAATGAGAAATTGTAATTTTTCAATTTCACCACGGTAACATAAACCGAAACTTGCTAATTGAATATAATTTCTCCAATTTTATAAAAAGTTCATCAGCTTGAGAAAAAAAAATATATTATTTTCCTTATTTCAATGCGACATGATAAATTTTGTTTGATTTCTTGTTCAAAAAGTACCCAAAATGGAAAATAAAATCTCCTCCCCTGAAGGGTAGAACTGCGATCAATGTCGTCATGTTGATGAACCCGAATGCTTTAATGCACGGTAAAACGCAGGCCATTGAACGATATACAATTTCGGCCGAAATTTAATCGTCGGCTTACAGACAATCGACCATGGCTGGCAAGGCCAATAAATTCACATTATAATCGCTTGAACAGAATTTAATTTTTCAAAAAAGAAATAAGAATAGCAAAATTATTTCACACAATTTCTGTTCACATTTTCTCAACTAGCATGCAAGATGATTTTGAATTAGAATCAAAAATGATCAATGTTGATAAAAATATTTTAAAAAATGAATAAATAAGAAATCAAAATATTCAAATAATCAAATAAATTTGATTTGAAGACAAATATGTAGAAAAGAAAGAAAAGACAAAAAATAGTAGTAAATTACGTCATTGAAGAGGGAAATTATTTTTCTCATAGAATGTTGAACTTTTTGGGAAAATCCCGGACAGAAAATTTGGCTAAACTTTTCTTGACCCAGGCACGACCGTATTGCTTACGTGCGTTGCAAGCAGAATGGGTGGCTACGTGCAAAAACTTCGCCAACGAATAGAAAGCATTTAGGTCAAACTGACAAGCAAGCAAGAAATTTAAGTGGTCTGATAGCGCCACAGACGATCACTTTCAGTTCACCGCAGCAACAAATCACCAAACGTTTCCAACAATTTTCATCGGCAACAACAAAAATCAGGTAAAAAATTTCATTCTCATATTTCATTATTATTAAATATTTTATTTAAAACAACAAATCTATTGGTCATACAATTGAAAAAGCTGATCTTAATTCACACATATATACCCCCCCTCCCCCAATCTGCATGTTCTAAACAACATTATATTATTATTTCAATAAAATCCAAATGTTGCCGAGCCAAACAATTGATCATAGATGATAGATAGTGAATTACAATATTCAGCGTGCATCGCTCAACCGTGCGAAATTAGCTTACTGAAATTATGAAAATGAATAATAATTTTAAAGTTCAAAAGTCGACTTCAACAATGAATGAATGCAAATGAGATACAAGAACATAAACGATACAACAATTATTATAAAGCACAACAGATAATTCATCTCTGAGCTTTTTTTGAAAAAAAAGAAGGGGATTGTATAAATTCAGACTGTGACATGAAGAAGAAACTAGACTCTCAGCGTATGAAAAGAGCTGTTTACTAGGCCGAATGATGTCCTTCACACATGGTCGACTGTGTTCCGGCTTTACAAGGTCAGTTCCCATCACTCGCTGAGCAATATTTTCATTTTGCACAAAGCTTATTTCTCATTTCGATTTAAAAAGACGATAAATTTGATTAAGGAAAAATATAATAAAGGTGGCAATAAGCAATGCCAAAAAAATAGAAAGAAGCCACATAAATTCAGACATAAACACCCAAAGCAGACGTGAAACAACAGCTGATGCAGCTGGCTAGACAGACGCTCAGGAAGCAAGATGTTGAGAAACGTTTCCCAAATAGCAACTTTTATACTATAGTCTAGTCGACGAAACAACTGCTTCGTCTGAAAATAAAAAATTGCTTCTTCACCAATCCACCGTTAGAAACAGCTTTTTCCTCCTCCCCCACCCTCTGAACCCTCGAAAAATTCAAAATCAACAATTAATTTCCAATTAAAAGTTTTCAATAAGAAAATAATTATTAAAAAAACCATATTATCATCTAGATCAAGAATCAGTGTTGGATTTGTAAAAAAAATACTTCTCTCAAATTCAACAACGTGTAAAAAAAGAATGATCGCTTAATTTTAAAGCTCTGCTTCAACAACCAATTCAAAATTTCCAAGAATCAAAAAAGATATCGAATCGATGAAAATGAATTAAAAATTTTAATCCAAAACTGCCTGCCATTGGTTGGAATAGAAATGAAAAGACGAACAATTTCAACTTTGTCAAAAATAGGTTGCATTTAAGTTAATTTGTGCTTTTCAATTTCGAAATTATTCATTTTATTTGGAGAACATTTTCCATTCAGTAAAGTTTCAATTGAAAAAAATCACACACAACCAACCTGATTGATATCAAAAACCCACTAGCACATTCTTTGAGCAATCAGCTTTATCGCGTAGAAAAAAGAATTATGAAAGAAAAAAACGCAAATTTTTTTCTTTTACAGAAAATATTTAAAAAAAAGAAGAATACAATAATGTTGAACATGATCTGGCCATTGACCACGGCAACGTTGTTGCTTGGTGCAATAACGCCGTTCAGTCGAGGTGAAGTGTTCACGTCGATGGCCAACATCGACATGCTATTGCAAATGGGTGAAGATGTGTCACGTATTATTGACAACTATGTCGAAGAAGATGAACGACGTCTGGAACAATTGAAAAAGTAGAAATTTACATATACACCAGACCCAACAAACCAAATGAATAACCGTTTCAGATTATCCGCCGAATACAAGTCCCACAAAGTGCAAGTGCACGGCCAAGAAGGTACTGACAACGTCATTGTGAACCCGGTCGAAAGTTTTGCCATTGTCAAACAGCTCGCGGACAGCTGGCGCTACGTGGAACAGTTGATGAAAACTAATTCGGCCGAAAGTACCAACCGACCACTTTCAAACAGATTATTGTGATTATTAATTGTAATTGTGAAATTTTCCATTTATCAGAATTGATACAAAATTTCACCCATCACACGCACAACTCGGTCGTCAGACCTCCAAGTGAAGAGGATGTGATCGGCACGGCGGTCGGATTGATGCGCATTCAGGATGTATACAAATTGGACACTCACGACATGGCCGAAGGGAAAATCAGAGGTGTTCTCGATGGACGCAAACTAACAGGTATTGAAAATTTTCATACGTATACGTATATCATGTTTTATTTTTTTTTCCAAATTTCAGCCTACGATTGCTTGGAAATTGCCCGAGTAGCTTATAATAAACAAGATTTCTATCACACTCTGCTTTGGGCAACCGAAGCTTGGGATCGTGTGCAAAAAGAGGACGAACCGACCATTGACGAGGCGACCGTATTGGAATATATCGCCTTCGCCATGTTCAAGCAAGGCAACATCGAATGGGCCATCCATTACACAACGCTGATCAAACAAGTCGATCCGAATCACCCCAGGGCGTCGGGAAATTTGAAATATTACCAAGATTTATTAGATCCAGAAGGCAAGCCCAGAAAAATTGACCCAAAAAAGCTGCCACCGCCGACAAACCGTCGTCCTGACGATCTCAGCATCCCTGAACGAGACGTCTACGAGGGGCTGTGTCGCAGTGAATATCCAATAGTCAGTATACTGACTTCAACGTTCAATTCTTTTCCACCGTACCTGACGATAGATATCTTTAGTCTGACAAAGATCGTGCCAAATTGTACTGCTATTACAAACGCAACCGACCCTATTTGAAATTAGCACCAATCAAGGTCGAAGTGATGCATTGGAAACCAAAAATCGTCTACTTCAGAGGTGTCATTTCTGATGAAGAAATTGCTGTCATCAAGCAACTCGCTTCACCATTGGTAGAATGTTTTTCATTATTTAAGTTTATCAAAAATCAAACAACACTATTCAAAAATTTAAACTCTGTTCATTTTCAGCTGAAACGAGCGACCGTACACAACGCCGATACTGGACAATTGGAAACGGCAAGCTACAGAATCAGCAAGAGGTAAATTGAAATTCAACTCCAAAAGAAGAAACAATTTTCACATCTCAAACGTGAAAAGTTGAACAAGTAATATACGCAAATGTAATGGTTTATTCTTGCAGCGCTTGGCTTAAAGATACAGAACACGAAGTTGTTAAACGCATATCTGATAGAATTGACATGATGACAGATTTGACAATGGAAACTGCTGAACTTTTGCAGGTAGTTCGACAAATTCTTCTCATAATAATACATTCAAGCTATATTTACAAAAACGCCTATTCAGATTGCTAATTACGGTATCGGCGGACACTACGATCCTCATTTCGACATGTCTACAGTAAGTCAATTTAAACTTTTATCCAATAATTCAAATTTACAACCAATTCAACGTGAACACTGTTTAAGAAAAATAAATAAATGAATAAATGAAAAAAAATTATTTTTCCATCTTCAATGCTCTTTAAAATTTCTAAAGTGAAAATCAACTTATAAGAAAAAGAGAACAAACTCAAAACGTTTATCAATATATTAAAAACTGGGTAAAATTATGAGCGACAATATGACAAACATTTTTCAGCGAGGTGAAAGCGATCCGTACGAAGAAGGGACCGGAAATCGCATCGCCACCGTTCTATTTTACGTAAGCCATTACTGATTTTTCTTTTGCTTTTTTAGACAAATGATCCGTACAGTTTCGAAAGTTTAAATGCAGGAAACCGAATAGCAACCGTACTGTTTTATGTAGGTTATTTATATAAAAGTTATATTTTGTTCATGTTGTTGTACAAACTCTTATTCTTAAAAGCAAAGATTGTTAAAATGGAAAACAATATCGAAATTGCACGACGATCATAAATAACAACTTGCACATATTATATGAAATGGCATTATTATTTTTATAGATTTCACAACCGGAAGCTGGGGGCGGAACTGTATTCACTAGTCACAAAATTACTGTCGAACCAAGCAAAGTAATTTAACTTATTTTATCCATTTACTGGAGTTTTATTTCCAATGTTCACAGTACGACGCCGCGTTTTGGTTTAACGTATTGCAAGGAGGAGAGCCAGATATGAGTACGCGACATGCAGCATGTCCTGTGCTGGCGGGTACAAAATGGGTGGCTAACAAATGGATTCACGAAAGAGGGCAAGAATTTCGTCGTCCTTGTTCTACGAAAGAAACTGACTATGAATAAGCGACTCCTACGTACGCTGAAACTGCTCTAAATTTTTACCATTGTTCTTTTTTTTCAACTTTATCAAACATTTCACTTTATCCTATTATTATTATTATTATTATTATTATTATTATTATTATTGTTAACTGTTTCAACTGTATTAAAGATGTCACGTGCGTTTCATTTCTCTTTTCATTATAGCGAATTCGAACAAACAATGACGAATAGGAAATTGAAACATGCAAAACCACATACATAAAACGAAATAACAGATCTCTTACCTTATGAGTAATCTTCTTAATTACTATTTCTTCGTCCTATAAGCACCTTCTTACTCTGCATACAATTATAAACAAAACTACTGACCAAGTCGGCTACTTGATTCAAATTTTATCACTTAATTTACAGTATAATAAATAATACTTGAGTGTCACAATGTTTTTACTGAACATGTTATAAGCATCATTGATATCAGTAAATTTAGTAAGCATGCTAAATTATTTACTTTAAATAAATATTTATTTGAAAGTATGGTATTTACAACTGTAGTGTGAATTATTTTAGCAATAAGAAGTTAGTTAACAATGAGGAGCGTTATTATCATATTTGCACTGACGCAGTGATTCTTATTATTCTTCGACTACGAAGCGGTTTCCCTAAGTTATTTCTCAGACAACAGCACAACAACTTGATTCCTATTTATAGTGCTTGCTCTAAAAACAAAACTGCACTATCCATTTGGTCCTACTGTAGGTCATTGGACTTGAATTTTGTTGCACGCGGAAAAATATGATCTTTATTTAAAACTTGTTTTAATGACTGCTGCTCCTATAATTTGTGATAAATTCTTTGATTCTTTAGTCTTTTCCCCCGGGTGCGTTACTTCTGCTACGCGGCTGTTGCTTGTTTGACGAGTATATCTATCGTAGGCAATGCTTTCTTGAAAACGATCACTTCCTTTTTGTTGTTAAATTGTTTTCACCTTTCATTTAGATTGAACAACTTTTGACGGATTTTTACTTGAAATAAAGCTGCTCAAAACACCTACAATGGCATTATCACATTTCATTATCTTTATCACACTGATGGATTGGTGGTGTGCCATGCGATCATCTGCCGAGGTATTTACAGCCATGGCTGATGTGGAAAACCTCATTCATACTGAAGATAATGTGGTGGACGTGATTGAACAGTACATTGAAAGTGATTTGAGACGACTGCAGCGTTTGAAAAGGTACATTTTTTTTGAATGAATTTTAGTTTTTCTTTTTTTCAACCGGGAAATCGTCTTTCGTCTACTTCCTCCAACGTGAAGAAGACCTATAAATGTAGTAGCATTATAAGTTACAGATTAAATATTCAGCTGAGCAAGTTTATCATATGAAGAAGAATGCAATTTATCAAAAGTCGCACCCTAATATTCTATCCAACTAAGATGACGTTTTTACCTTGAGCAGTAGTTCGGCGACCTTTTCTCAAAAGTGACACACACACACGTGAGAGTCATTTTTAAACCAATTTATATTTTATTGTCAGTTGTTTGTTCGAACTCTTTCGAAAACGTAACCTGCATGAAAATTTGATTTAATTATTAGAAAAAAATAACATAACAGTTTGTTTTTATTGATAATTAAATTCACACATAGTTTGGCACAAGAATATCGTGAAAGCAAAGAAAAAGCTTTGAAAGAAGGTGCAGATCGACTTTACAATCCAGTGAATGCATTTTTATTTATTAAAAAACTGACCGAAGAGTGGAACGACGTTGAACTGCTGATGAAATCTGACCACGCAGACAGTAAATGAAATTTGTTTTCATGTTCAATTTTACAATATCAAAAAATACTTACATTTGACGACCATTTTCAATAGTTTACTTACAAAACATAACTGCAATGCGGGATTCATCGTTGGCTAAATTCCCTACTGAAGAAGATTTGACCGGAGCGGCCGAAGCTTTGCTACGCCTTCAAGATGTCTACAAATTGGACACGCATGAATTATCTTCTGGAAGAATAAAAGGTGCCAAGCAGGGTCTTGAATTGGATGGTATGAATTAATTTGTTTAATAATATTTCCTGGTTTGTTTATTTTGTTTTTCGCTTAACAATAGCTAACGGCTGTTTTGAACTTGGTCGAGTTGCTTATAATCAAAAAGATTATTACCATGTGATCCTTTGGATGCAGGAAGCGTTGAATCGCGTTGAACATGAAAATCCACCGTCTGTTGATCAGGCCGAAATTCTCGAATATCTTGCTTACGGAATGTATCAACAAGGCAACGTGAAAAGAGCGTTGCAGTTGACGAAACGCTTGCAACGCATCAAGCCCGATCATCCCAGAGCTGAAGGAAACGTCAAATGGTATCTGGACCTATTGGCTAAAGAAGGTGTGTCCAGAGTTACCGATCACGATCTGCCACCAATCGTCAATGCTCGTCCGAACGACCAAGCTCTGCCAGAGAGGAAGGACTTTGAAGCATTGTGTCGTGGTGAATATTTGCTGGTAAAACAAAAAAAATCTCAAATTATGCAAATATACCCCAACAATAATTTCTTCCGTAAATTACTCTTTTTAAACAGACAGAAAAACAACGCTCTCGTTTGTATTGCTATTACAAGCGTGATACACCATTTTTGAGTTTGGCACCGATCAAGGTGGAAGTGATGCACTGGAAACCAAAAATTGTCATTTTCCGTCAGGTGATCAGTGCAAACGAGATTGCCGTATTGAAAACTCTAGCATATCCTCGGGTAAGATTTCTCTGGATGTGTTCATATTATTGTTCTTGAGAGAAAAATGGGCAGTTTCCATCGCGCTTTTTTGTTCTTTTTTTTCGCGTACTTTTTCAGCTTTCCCGAGCGACGGTGCAAAATTCCGAAACTGGCGAACTTGAAACTGCTAAATACAGAATCAGCAAAAGGTGTCGAACTGTTTGTTTTTCCTTTATTGGGTGGGGTTCACTTTAGCTTTGTTAGAGCATGCTTTTGTCTCTCTCTCTCTCTCTTTTTTTTTTACCAATTATCACTTCCATTAGTTTTGCTTGTTCTTTTGTTGCTTTGTAGTTGCGAAGAGCCACCGTGCACAACAAGGAGACGGGACAACTGGAACACGCCTCGTATCGTATCAGTAAAAGGTGTTTGTTGTTTGCATTAACTTTATATATTGCTTGTTATTGTTAGATATGCTAGAAAACATAAAAGCTTGGGTAGTAGTAGTAGTAGCTAGTTGATTGTATGAAAAATAATCTACGTACTTACCTGCTTTTGCAGTTTCTCATTTTGGTAATTTATAATTTTTCAGCGCATGGTTGAAAGAACATGAACATCCAGTAGTTGATAGAATCGTAAAAAGGATCCATGATATGACCAACTTGAATATGGAAACTGCTGAAGATCTTCAGGTATATTTTTTAGCTTCAACAATTTGCTCGACTTCAGTTACAGATTAATATTCTTTCTTCGTTTTTTCATCTTATTCATTCACTGGTTAATTTTCATTTTTCACATTTGGCGTCATTGGTTTTCTTTTTTCTTTTGTCAGTGATAATCATCAATGTGATGATGATATTAAATGTTCTATTTACAGATTGCCAACTACGGTCTCGGAGGTCATTACGACCCTCACTTCGATCATGCTAGGGTAAGCATCGTGCTAGAGGGTCATTGTCAATGATAAATTGCATTTTTTATGAACTCTTAACATTGAAATGAGAATAGTAATAATAATAGTAATCAAAGAAATAACGTGTACCGATTACTTAGGTTTCACTTCCAGGATAATACTATTATTACAGTATATTGGAACGCAGGATAAATGCAATATATAATGTGTTTGAACCGAACCGCTACAAACGTAATAAAAGATATACATTGACAACGTTCTCTCTAGCACGAAATTCTTTCTTTACTTATTTTTTGCTTTTGTTTAGATAGCCAATTACGGGATAGGTGGTCACTATGAACCTCATTTTGATATGTCTACGGTAAGCGATGCGCCGGTTATCTCATCAGCAGAGAGGCTCTAATTAAAAACATAAAATTGTAGGGAGATCAGTAATTAGAGATGTAATTTATAATTTATAAATACAAAATAACCAAACAAAACAAATTAAACAGCCTCTGCTGATGAGAGAAAATATCCGGTTAAATTTTCAGTAGACCTTTGCTCATGGACTATTTCAGCGTGACGAAGTGGATCCATATGAGCACGGGCATGGAAATCGCATCGCCACCACTCTTTTTTATGTGAGTATTTTATTCAACATATTTTGCAAGATGTTTTTTCTTTATAGAAGGAAGAGGTGAATGCTTTCAAAAGCCTGAACACTGGTAATCGGATCGCAACGGTTCTGTTTTATGTATGTATTTAATTTTATATGCACTGTCGGTTGAATTTTGTTTCCTTTTGCTTCTACCTTTTCTTTTCTACGTATACCGCATGCCATAATCGAAAATTTGCTTCTATTTTTGCATGAAAAATGTGCAAAGGAAGAAGTTTCAATACAAAAAAAAACTGAATTATTTCAAATTCTAATTTGCATGCTAATATATGAATAATATGTGAATGAATGTGCTGCAACTTTATCCCTTTTCTTCGACTAGTTATGATAGTTGAAAAGTCAACCAACGTGGACAAATATCCTTCCTTTTAGATATCTCAACCTGAAGCTGGTGGTGCAACAGTGTTTATTACACACAAGTTGGCCATTTTTCCAGTCGAGGTAAAGTAAAAAGCAGATCACTATGATGAAAGTGGAAGCCATAGGGGACGTGCTACTTTTTCAGGGTGACGCTGCATTTTGGTTCAATTTGAAACCTAATGGCGAAGGTGACATGTCGACCCGCCACGCAGCTTGTCCAGTTTTAGCTGGTGTGAAATGGGTTGCGAATAAATGGATTCACGAACGTGGTCAAGAGTTTTACCGGCCTTGCGGTCTACGCGAAGATGATTATGAATAAATGCGAACAAAAATGAACCGACCGAAATCGTTATTATTGCATCAGTTGCAACTCTTATTCTTTTTTAAATGTACAAAAAAATTTCAATTTTAATTCCAGTACAGAGTATTGTTATCGATTATCGTTTCTGAAACTGTTGCTTTTTACATTTCCACGATACAGTATGCAAATATATAATAGCCTCAAGCCAAGCAATGATTTATCCCCTCCTATGCTCTCTTCTTCCAGTACAATCTCAGTGGTTGAAAATATATTTTCTGATATTTCGTTTTCACTGCCTACCTTTTTCTTTACTGTGAATGATATACTTAAATAAGTAAGTATATAACGAATGGCCTGTTATTTACTTATTTATCAGTTTAATACATTTTTGATTACTACATTGTTGCTCTCCTGTGCTGAATAAAAAGATTCCAAAATCGATCAATCAATTTGTAAAAGACGAATTGTGAAATTGGAAAAAAAAGCTGCGCAATGATGCACTGAAAAGCAGCAAAAAGTACGCTTTGATCGTGGAATGCTTTTAGAAACACAACGACTGGCGATTGTCATCGATAAGATCAATCGACTGGATGCCAAACGCCGCCGCGCCAGAAATCGGTTCCAGAATATGACTGGCGACCAAGAAAATCTACGCATATGGAACAGATCTCACATGAGAATATTGTTGACAGAATATTAACAACCAAGCAAGCCCTATTCTACCATTCAGAAAAGCAAAAAGGAGAAAAAAGGAAGAGAATAAGAATAATAACCTTACCCGAGTATCTTGTTCACTGATTGGTTCTGCAATTTCAGCAAAGTTACGAGTATCGTTGAGAGTCAGCTGTGGCCCAGCAGCCAGATGACACTGATCAGATGGTAGAGTAGAATTGTACTGGTTGTGGCAGATGTAAAATTCCGAACCCCAGGTACTTCGTTTCAGCAGCACACGCAATATGCGCGCTCGACTGACACGGAAAAACTGAGATTCAATATAAGCATGCGGTTGTCGCTTGTCGAAAATCAATGTACCCAAGAAAAACTCATTTTTCACTGCGAACAGAAAAATATTTAAATAAATCATCAAGCAACTGAAAGCATTTTGCACTTGTGCATCATCTACCTGCAGGCTTTATTTTTACGTTGTTGGCCACACCAATTGCATGCGCAGTTATTGAAAATCGAGGCCCATTAGCTATTGTGCTATCGAGAAGCCATCGGCAAGATTGACCATCTGTGAAAATGTCATTTTTCAACATCGACTACATATTTATTCGGTTCCTGAGAAATTCTTTTTCTCCTCATACCTGCAAAATTGCATCCAAGTGCCTGACACGCTTCCGGTTCACCTATGCGAGAAGAATTGCACACGTCCGCTTTGTAAACGATATCATCTATTGCGACAAACTGCTCGCCAGCATCTGCTTCACCAACGCCGATGATTGCCAGCTTTAAAAATTATTATTATTAATCTGCGAATGTTACATAATTGAACCAATATCCATTCAAATATACCTCGTACGGTTCATAAATTGGCCCTGGAATAAAAACTGGACTAAAGTCATCCTGCACTTCTGTGCAATAGATAGAATTCAACGATTCGACTTTGAGCACACATACTTTGAACGATGCTTGTCCAGCTTTCCATCGTCTGCAAAATTCACAGATGCAGTTAAAATGTGAAATTTGCAAAAAAAGCATAAAATTCACTTGAAGTTCAATTCACCGTTACCACGCTGACAGTAAAACGCCGGACTAATCAAATATCCACTACCGGGAACAGTCATCTGCTGAACATCTATCATACCAAAAGCACCATCTGAAACGAAAATTAATATCGAAATCATTAAAAAGTTTTTTTTTAATTAAAAAACGAAATATAAATACTTGGATGAATAGAATTCAAATAAGATTTATCCGGGACTTCTACGACAGTACTCCAATTGTACTGATCATCAAGTACATTACGCCACAAGCATACATTATCAAAAGTGCATTCTGCTTCAGCAGCAGAAGTAGCATACATATGTGGAGATGGAGCCAAATCAATTTCGGTAAATTTTGGTTGTTCAGATTCAATTTCTGAAATATTACACACATAGGATTTACATAATTAAAACAAATATTCATAAAATTCAAATCTACCCGACAGACATACGTTCGCTTCGTATTTGATGTCATCGACAGCTACAAAACCTTCACCATTATAAGACGTATACATTTTGATAATAATCTGGTATGGTACAGCAATTGGATCTATGGAAATAACACAATGCTTGCCACGATTTTCTTTGAAATCACAAGAGGATGGTCGCAATTCACCAACTGACTTCAAAGGATATTCACCAGCCGCAACAGCGGCAACTTCAAGTTTCACTGGACCATAAATCCAGTAACTTAAAATACACAGTATATCAAAAAGTATTTAATAAAATGTATAAATAAAAATAATAATAGAAAAACGAAATACGCAAAACTGAATTTTCCCGGACCACGTTGACACAAAGCTGGATTACTGATCCAAATAGCGTACGATTGTTGAGTAGAATTTTCTGAGCCGGCGACAATTAAATGATTGCCTACAATATATTAATTTGCCTGTTGTAATTTCATATGAGAAAAGATAAAAAACACTTTTCACCATCCTTCGGAGTAATTCCTGGACGAATGACGGCCGGCCAACGTCTGTGGCCAACTTTACGCATCAGATACCAATTGTTTTCAGCTTGGCCATTCAGCACGTTTTTCCATCGACATGCGATCGGCTGCTCGAAATTACAATCCAAATCCGACGATTCTTTAATAAATTCTTCCGCATAACCTGAATCATGTGAAATCGATTTTATTTGATTTGGAAGAAGAAAACAACAAATTAGCATTCACAACACAAAAAATTACCAGTCTGGATTAAGCCATCGCCAACAACTTCCAATTCTAAATATCTCTTCAACTTTTCCGCAGCAGCTCGAGCCCCTGGTGAACAACAATCTACTGAAACAGCATCACAAAAGACAATTTTAAACAATAAATACATATTCAACAAACAAGCAACAACAATACCAAAAAGTAGCTGATAAAAAGTGCTGAAGAAAACTACTGAAACGACAAAAACGAGCATTTTCGTAAAAAAAAATTATGCAACTGCCGATCACCTCTGACTGACTGACTGAACTGCAGGTAACGCTGATGAATGAAAAATCGCCGTCGTGTTATATACTTGTGTGCGATTGATTTGTAAAACCTGACATGCCTCGGGACTTGGCCAGCACTGATTTCTACGGTTGGAATGGAAATTCTCCATTGTGACAAAATTCCTTTATCTGGCCAAATCGAATGCTCAACATACTGTGACACAAGCGTTGAAACAGTGCTCAATTTTTATTGACACCATAGCACATTCTTCAATTCAGGAATGCGAATACAGGCGAATACATCGCCCACTTTGGTATCACTTCCAAATATTCAAAATCCAAAACAAACAAACAAATAAATAAATAAATAACAAACCCATCACCTGAAATCTGAAAACGAATTTACAATGTTCTGTTGTAGATTTTCGTTTCTACTAAATTCCAACAAAAGTTGGAGGTAAATTTTACAACAGTAGTATAATCGAATAAACTTACTGTAATCAACAATGGATAAGAACAACAACAAAAAACGATCAAAATATTGCACGATGCAATACTTGTCGTGCAATAGGATAGAAGAAAAAAATTGCAAATAAAATCCATTCTCCAATTCTAACCTTCACTTCACGGTGAACCGCAGAGGAGTAAATCGTCTTCGCCATCGCTGCTCACCTCGGCTCCAAGATGGATCAACATCTGCTTTTGTTCTTTCAGCTTTTGGTCATGGTCGGCCAACAGCAGCAGCAAATCTTGATTTTCCGCGTACAAAGCTTCATACTTGGCCCGAAATTCGCTGGCCGATTGACGGGATGCATTTGCTGCCACGTCTGGATCCGCAAAATTGCACTGTATGCCCACCGTGGTCAATTCCTTTGCCATACCCGCCGCCCCGGCTACCAGGCCCGGAACCTCGGCGCCGTTCGTTGGCGCCGTCAGTGCAGTTTGGCTTTTTTTCAACAAATTCAATTCTGCATCCTTTCTAGCCGAATCCATCTCGTACCATTTCAAGCTGTTTTGCGCTTCATTCAGGCGAAGTTTCAACAGTTCGTTTTCCTCAGCCAATTTCCCCAATTGCGCAGCTTGTTCTTCGTAAGCTTGCCAACCGAACGCCAGTTGCGCGTTCAGCTGTTCAACAAGCGAATTTGAAGCTTGAATTGCATAAGAAAACTCTCCTTGCGCAACCTAACAAGCACAAATTCACAAATTCATCAAAAAAGTATTTAACAAATTCGTTGTAAAAAATAAATCTGATCGCATAAATCAGACTCCCCATCTCTCTCCATCTAAGCTTCACAGTGATATGCACACACACCTTTATATATCGTAAATAATAATGATAATTAAATAAATGCAAAATACCGTACCAAGACCATATTTACCTGATTAGCAATATGCTGTTGCCACAGTATGCACTGTTGCTGATAATAATGCACTTCCGCATCGCGCTGCTGTAGCAAAAGTTCTAAACATTCCAACTGACTTTTCAAATTTGCTTGCTCAGCGAATGCGTTCGCTTGGTTCTCATCCATCGTTGTCACATAATATTGCTTCTGAAAAGGAAAAATATAATAAAATAGCATAAAATACAAAAATATAAATATTTACCAACTGCTGCAACTGATCACTGATTGAATTCAACTGAACTTGATATTCTTGATATTGCAGTGCTTGTTCTTCTTGCTTCTGCTTCTGTTGGTCAAATTCAGTTCGACGATTCGCTTCCAATTCCAAAGTTTGCAAACGTGCCGTCAGACGTCCAATTTGTTCATCCTGGTCTTTGATCAACTGCTTGTACTGGTCAACCACGCGATCCTTTTGTTCAGCTGCTTCGGGCAGAAGCATACTGTCGGCCGGAGCCTGGCTAAATCCCAGTGTCCGAGTGACGTCCGGCTCCAGCTGCCGGAACAATTTTGTAAATTCGTGGTCGAACAATAAATCACGTGCCTGGCTGCCCTTCGGCTGCGGTTTTTGACTCACTCTGGCATAAGCTTCAGATTTGGTGACCAATTCCAGCTTTTCAACAAATCGAACTCGACCTATGTGTGACTCGACCAAATTAACGAGCGATTCTCTGAATAACAAAAACAATTTTTAATTAAAAAATAATATTCACCAAATTTCCCCTTTCTCATTTTACTTTGTATATTTTTTCACCGATCCATCGTTGAACAACGAGCATACACCGATCAAAAATGCAGACAATCCTTGTGTTAGGCATTCCATATCGTCTGCTTCACTTCCCCGAAGTTGTCCAAAAAGCTGATCAAAATAATAAATAAACAAACAAATAAATAAACAAAAGACCATTTACAAGTGCTCGTTACATACGTAAGTCACATTGTCCGGCTGTTGGAGAAAATGACTGACCGCAAGAGGAGAATGGGCTAACCAACCGGACAACAGCATCAACAATCCTATGCGGACTTGGTAATGATGACTTCTTAACAAAATCGACGTAACTTGTTGTAATAGGGATTTTGGAGGCTCACTGACATCAGTTGCCAGTTGAACTCTGAGTAAGCATTCTTTTTCGTCCGTTGACCAAATACAAGCGTGCATCAGCAAACAAGCACAAAGCCACTGATCCAACGGATCACTGCTCACCAAGCCGGTGCAGATCAAATGACCGGCGGTAACTTGTTCTACTGGAATTAAAATCTAAAGTAAATATAAAATTTGGAACAATTTCAATCAATTGCTCAGCACCTTCGGCTGTCGACGGCAGCAATGTTTGCACCAAATGGGCCTTGCCGTGGTCGTTTTTGTACAAAAAGCTCTGCAAACAGTAAAGAGTAGCCAAACGAAGACCAAATGGCCGACCGCTGTTGGTCATCGACAACAACAATATGACCACAATATTTTGGCTACATTCGGAGTTGGTGGCGACCGTTTCGAAATAATCCTGGTTAGCCTGATTGCCACGAATCACCTCCGCCACGGCAAGCACCACCGACGTCAACACTTTGGCAGTTATCTCAGGCGACAACAGCAAATTCATCAAACTGGACAAGAAGCCATAACTGTGAAAATCATACTGACAATTGCTAATCAAATCACTTGGAATTGAAGGCGATACAAGCGTACGAACAACCTGAAACACAACGATTAAACGATTATCAGTAATAATAATTTTTAATTTGTAAACTTGCATCGATCAATTGCAAAACTGTCGCAGTACGTTCTTCGGTCCAATAATTTTCCAAATTTCCCCCCTCCTCTTCCACCGCACACAACAAATCCAACACACCTTGTAAATCTCTTATCAGAGAATGTTCACGAAAAAGTTGAACATTGCTTGGATTGCCTTTGAGCATCTTGTACATCAGAAACAAGCAATCTTCCGAAACAACACCTAGACAAAAACAGCACATCTTTAGCTCGCTGTTTACATCAGTAAATAAAAATAAACTTCTCTACTGTTTCCTTCGCAATAAATAATGCGGATCAAACTTTCAAAACCATCTTCAAACGCAATGATCTTCTGGATGTTCACATTGCCGTGGGAAAGTTCAAGCAACAACAGAATAGCAAAATTTCGAATCACTTCGCGATCATCATGCAATAGATCAATTATTCTCGGCGAAGCGGCGTGATTTTCCAACAAAATGTCTTGAATTGTTTTCGGATCATGAATCAACAACGCCGTCAAACATCTTATCGCTTGTAATCGAACATTGAATTCAAGATCCTTAATTTTTTTAATTACAGTTATCCAGCTACATAAGCAGTTACTTAAAACGCAGAATACATTATTACTTAAATGTATAAATCGTAATTTAAATTCTACATATCCTGCATTAAAAATAAAAAACAGAATCAAACTTACGTCGATCATACACAAAATACTGGTAATGCTGTACTTTGTATCGATAATCATGCGTGCTAACTTTTGAATCTCATCTTGATCAAACTTCTTTTCCTGATGTACGTTGGCTAGAAAAAGAAAATTACATCACCAATGTAATCAGTAATAATAAATGAAGCCAATTATCAATTAACCGGCAGAATCTTCTTCATCAATTAAAATTCTCAAAGTTTCCAACACTAGAGCTATCAATTCAGCATCACGATCCGTTGAATCATTAGTACTAAAATATTCACAAAAGAAGAAGTTTAATTAATTGCTTAGTTTTCAGTTTTTTCATCTTCTTACATGCTGTTATGCATTAAATGAACCAAAGCATCAATTGCTTGGGTTCCAACTTCGACACGGTTATGCTTAGCCATAGATCGCAAAGCTCGCAATGCATCTCGTCGATCTTCGTACAGTGTTGACGTTCGGAGCCGATTAACCAAACGACTTACCTTAACAAAAATCATAATCATCTCATAATCAACAATCTATTCATGATGAATGTGAAATTTTAATTTGGATTTACAAACCTGCTCAGCTACGTCTTCTGCCATATCAGAGTTCTCTTTCCTGCCCACAATTGTCTGCAAACCACTCTTTATGTAATTCATTGGCAATCTCACAACTAAAAGTAACGGTTTAATAATTAAAACTTTCACATCAAACAGCATGCGTTTAAAATTTTAATAACACCTTGCAACCGATGAAACGATAATAAATATTTAAAAACTTACAAAATAACAAAATTAGTTTAAATAAATTCCATTAAATTCAGTTACCGTTTTCAACTGAAAAAATTGAAAAAAATAAAATTTTCAGGAACTTCATTTAAAGAATAATGAAAAACGGTTGTAACAATTACGAATAATTTAGGAAATAGCTTTCAATGAAATATGAAATGTACCTTACAAAATATACTCTTCAATAAAACAAAAAACGACAATCGAAAGATATAAAATGACAGTCTTCACTGTATTTCAAATAAAGATTACAGTCAATGCTGACAAATGCAATGGATTTTAGAAAATCAAGTTTTATTGTGATAAAGTCATGAAAAGCATGTTAAAGTTAAATAAAATAAAAAGAGTTAAAATATAAAATGTCCCTCTTAAAATTTTGCATAAAATTTTTAATTGGAAAACTTACCGTAAGAAAAATTATAAATACAGTATGAATTTGCTTGATTATACAAAATTGAATTAGGGGAAAATAAGTCATTCACTAAGTCAAATTAATTATTTTAATTATTTTTTTGCATAATTAATTATTTGTAAACTGAAAACTGTTGAATAAGAATATTTTCGCGTTGTAATTTGATTTTCATCACAATGGTCATTATTATGATAAATTTCAGGTCTGTAATTGAACATAATGATGAAATTCTGAAAAAAACTGTTTATTAAACATTTTATATTGGGTTTGAAGATAAGATATTTGTGATGGCGTTGTGGAGAATTTCAAGTTTGTGTTTTCGATCAAGATGCGGATTGGTTATGCAAAACGCGTTTTTCAGCTCACAAGATCGTTATGTTATCATGTAAAAAAACTATTTTTGAAAAGCAAAACGAACAAACGAACAGATTTTTTTCTTAAGTTTACCAGAGATACCGGACGCGACTGCGGAAACAAATTCACTATTGAGTGTTGTGCATGGAAACGATTTGCCACCTTTTGATAAGCTGTCTACCCGTGAAAGTGCGGACGCTTGTGCTAAATTAGCATTAGAATTCGAGGCTTGGATGCAGGAACATGGAAGTTCATTTAACAGTGAAAATGACGTTTGTAATTTCGAAAATGTGATCGACAAGGTCGAAATGCACTTGGCGCCGATGCAATTTGCCTGGAATACGTTCCGACATTTGGCCGGAGTTCGTAGCTTTGATCCGAATCTTATGGCAAGGTTCAAAGGGGTAGGTGAAGTTTATTTTCTAATATTACTTTGCATATTTTGAAAATTCTCAATCTTACAGCTGCAGAATCTAGTGACAAGAGCTCGAATTCATCGTTTCAATAATCATCGATTTTTCACTGCCGTTATGGTTTGTTCATTGTTTTATTTTTATCAGTTTGATTTGCTATTTTCTTGTTCATCTTTTAGGATTTATCTCATGATAAAAATTTGAATTCTGTTCAATCGATACTAATTGCAAAGTATATTCGTGAGATGCAGTTGAATGGACTGGGACTGAGTGATAAAAATTACAAGTGGCTTGAAGAATACCGCAGGCGAATTTACGATGCTGTTTTTAAATTTAGGTTTACATTTCCATTTTTCCAATTAATTTATTATTTTTTAATTGATAATTTTTTTAAATCAGGCGCAACATCGAAATGACATCCTGGTTGTTGAATTTAGAAATGGATTTCAGTTCTGAAATGAGCGACACTCCGCAACACATATTGGAAATGTGGTCGGTGAATCGGTAAATTTTACGGAATTTATTATTTTAATTTGGTTTTTTTAAATTAAACCTCAATTTTTTAGTTCCTCAAATCAGAAAAGCCAATATAAGCTTGCATTTACGCAATATTCATACGCACCTTTTATGCGTTATTGTAAAATGCGATTACGACGGCGAAGCGTTTGGAAGCTGTTCAATTCTCGGGCAGGTTTTGAAGAAGATCAAGTACAATTGAACAATTCACTTCAAATCGAACAGCTTCGTCAAGCTAGGTATTATTTTTCTTTTAAAATATATATTTATAGGAATTATTTCTTTTCTTTTTAGAGAGAAATATGCAAAATTGTTCAATTACAATAATTATTTGGATATGGTATTACCGGATCGTATGATTTCGTCTGTATCAGAACTTGAAACGATAATTTTTCAGTGAATATTTTATTCTGATTATAATTTGATAATATTTTTCGAAAATGACGTCGTATAATGTAATGTTAGGTTGAAGCAGGCGGCGGTGAAGAGATTATCGGAACAGGTGGAAATGATGCAACCGCTTGCAGCTCGACAGGATGCACTTCGGTCGCCTTTGAAGCCATGGGATTTGGATTATTATGCTCGAAAACTTGCTGAACATGATTATGATATCGATTTTGGACAAACTGCCGAATATTTTCCTTATATGCAATTCCTTTCTAATGTGTTCGAGCTAATCAAGCGTCTGTTTGACATTACTTTTACATTAGTTAGCGGTGAAGCAGCAGTGTGGGACAAGGAAGTGCAATTATTTGAAGTAACAGACGAAAAAGGTAAGTTGATTAATTTGGATTTACTGTTTTTTCACTTTTCATATTTTGAATGTTCGTACTGTAGGCAAAATTATTGGCCATTTATACATAGATCCATTTATCAGAAAGAACAAACTTCCGGTAATGTGGAGCGAATGTGGTAGAGGTGAAAATTATTCACTAAAAAAATCCGACATGCGTTGTATTATACACGTTTAAATTATTATTACTGTTTAGCAAGAAGTAGTATAATTGGTCACACTCCTGTAGTTTATTTGAATTTAAACTTGTCGTCTGAATCGTTGAAAACAGGCGTGCCAGCATTCTTGCATTGGGATCATCTTGTTCAATTTTTTCGTGAAGTTAGTTCGTGTGCGTGATAAGCACTGGTGCTATATTTTCGCATGAAACTTTTGTTTACAGATTGGAAAGAGTATGCAAATTTTACTTTCACAAGCTAATTATTCCGAACTGGCAAGCAGTGATGGAATTGAGCGTGACTGTATCATGATTTATTCGTTCTTTTTTGAACATCTATTCATGCGACCGGATTGTTTGGCCGACCTGAGCAAGCATTACCGTACAAATGAGAAACTTTCCAAAAATGAATCAGCTAACTTTATTCATGGTAATTTTTATTTTGAATATTATTTGTGAATAAAATATGAATTATTTCGTTTTTTCACAGCAATTCGAGAAATGCAAATTCCCGCATTAGTTCAAAATATTCTTCTCAGCGAATTTGACTTGCTCATTCACAAATCGTCAGTCGATAAATATGAAATGATTTTTAACTGTTAGCTGTTTTTTTTATAATTGTTGTTTTTAAGATCTATGAAATTTTGGTTTGACATTTACCGCGAATTGTCAAGACAGTATTTCCCATACGGTTGGGAAAAGGGCGATTATTTGCCTTGCAACAGTTCAATAGTGGTCGACGAACAGATTGCCTCTTCTTATTATAGGCAGTTGATATCAGATGTGAGATAAATTTTAATATATTAGTGATATTTTATGTTGTTCTCTTCATTTTTTTATTTGAATTATTAGATCATTGCGTGCGATTTGATCAACGATATTGGTGAAAACACTCAGCTAAACAGTGCAGAGTTTGTGAACTTTTGTAAAAAGTAAAGATTTCATTTTTTTGTATGTGATTTTAAAAAAATACATAATTTAATTTCAGATTCAAAAATTGTTATTTATTGGCAGATGGGTCGATGAAACAATTGGAAATGTATCGTTCATTTGCTAAACGTGAATCGCCTTCTGTGAATGCATTCTTGAATTTGCGACGTCTTGTGAAATAAACTGTTCATAATTAGGAATGCATGCGTGTGAAAAAAAAGAATTAAAATTGATTAATCGTTGTTATTTAATTTTAGATGATGGTTTTTATCCAATAATATTTTCATTGACTTGTTTAATTATTTTATTTTGTTAATATTATTGTCGTTCGATAAGAATGGAAGATGAGGTGAAACGTTTGCTGCTCGACCCTGTTCGAGTGCTTCGGCAAGATCCGAACACGAAAATGATAGCCGTCCATGCTAAACAGCGTTCATCATCCGCCGACGATGCAGACACACAGTTGGCCGATGCGGTGGTCGTTTTTGAAAAGAAACCTTTTTCTGAAGATCAACTTTTCAAGCTGTTGAAAAATGACACGATCAAATTGACAAAAAATTTGATGAACAACGATATTTACAGTATCCACCTGGCGGTTGCCGAACAACCGGACGACGATTTAAATGGTAATTTTGCTTGTTTATTTTCAAGTAATATTTTTATTTGTTTTTAATATGCAGTGTTAAAATTTATCTTATTATTAGATTTGTTGTAAAAGTTTCATTTCTTCTGTTGACATAGGGTTGTTTAATTGTAATTCAAAATTGTCAAGTTTGAAAAATTGAAATAAAAGAATTTGAATGGGATAAAATGAGATTTTTCAAATTGTGTCGCAGAATGTTTTTTTTGAATGTTACAGTTTCTTAAAGATAATCAAGAGCGAAAGTTTATTTTTTTAGTGTTTTCATGTTTTTCATTTAAAAAAAACCGCACGCGGGAAAATATCAATCTTTCGATCGAGTAACAGACACAGTTAAGTTATGAAAAAACAAGCTCGTCTGCTATTTTTTATATTTGGTTTCTTCATTGGTTCAGTAATAATTTTCATATCACTAAGCCCCGTGGCGCGCGTGCGCGAAGGGTAAAATAGTGAAAAAGTTTTTAACTTTACCTGAAAATAAATTGGGGGATTTGGAATGTTTAATAAATATTTTCCAAGAAAATATATTTCCTAAAAAAATTTCCTTTTTTTATTTGTTTTTAAAGCCTTTACCGTTTGAACCCTGGATACCAGGCCCGCCTTGGGGGAACAGCCTTATCCCGAAATTGGAGGCGAAAAAAAAAACGGTTTTCATGGGTTTCCGAAAACGGGCGGGACGAATTTTTCTCCAAGTATTCCCCTTTTTGGCATAAAATTTCAAGAAAGCCACCAAAACCTTGGAGCTTTTGCCAAGTTAAAAATCCCGGAAAACATAAAATTTTTTTTACCGCGTTTTAAATAAAACCTTACAAAAAAAAAAAAAATTTTTCCTTTTTTTTTTTCCCCTTGTGGGCCCCCCATTATCTCCCCTTTCCCACTGTTGGGCGGG
>NW_003526941.1:3931411-3962622 GCF_000181795.1 Trichinella spiralis
CTGAGCATGCATGTAAGTCGGACATAATTTCGAACGTTTAATTAACTAAAAAACAATTTCTTTTCCCTGGCCATTCGTTCAGTGGGTTCAGAACGTACTCGACGGTACGGCTGAAAGTGAACGGATCGTATACAATGATCCAGATCCAGAGGTTGGTTTCGTTCTGGCGCCAAGTCTGCGCTGGGATGGAAAGGACGTGAACCAGCTCTATCTGACGGCCATTTGTCGTCGTCAGAATCTGAAATCGTTGCGAGACTTACGCGCCGAACATTTGCCCATGCTGCAGAACATCTTTACCAAGAGTACAGTTAAGACGATGTTCATCCATTATTCACTTTGAGAAAAAAGAATTAATCATTTCCACAAATATTAAAATACCCGTTTTCACACTTCACATTTTTCATCTAGGTCACTATACAAGAACGTTACGGTGTACCAGTGAATCGCTTGTGCATCTTTTTCCATTATCAACCGACTTATTATCATTTGCATATTCATTTTACTCACCTGCGTGAAGCAACCGCCGGCACGTCGGTCGGCAGAGCTCATCTGTACGCAGATGTGGTCGACAACCTGCGATCAGACAGTGACTATTACGCCAAGCGTACAATGCACTTTTCACTGCGAAACAACGATCCACTTTTGCATCAACTGTTGGGTGAAGGAAAGCAGACAACGACAAAGCAAGACGAATAGCAAACAAACAAACAAACAACAACGGAATATTTCTGAAGAGAGAAAAATGAAATTAATTCACTACACACCTACTCAATATCATTCTAATCCACACTTTTCTACTACTGATGCTAATCAATAATGATTCTGTTTTGCCTTTTTTACCCGAACACAGAGAATAACAACGATACAATGTAGTGTAATTATTTCACTTAATATTTTAAACACAACCACATTTTAAGTGTAAAACATTGGATATGGATGTGTGTGTATTTTTTGTCGATTCTTGCTTCTCATCCTTCTGAAAATTTACTGCCGACAAGCGGACCGTGATCTTCTTCGTGAATGCAAGCCGAAAAAGTCGTCTCCTACCGACGGCAAACAAGGAGGTGAGCCGCGGTGATGAGAACTGTTGTTGATGTTGACGAACGGCCCTTGTGTATCCACGTTCAGAAACAAATCCATACTTTCACCGTCGAACAGCAAACTGCCGGCGAAATCGGTCAGCTCGTTCTTGGTCGAGTCAAGTCTGACACCGTCAACATCCAAAAAGTCACTAGGAAACAAACTGGACGAGGCGACATCTTCCAGAAGCATCTGATGGAAGCTATCCAAGCAAGACGATGTCTGCTGTTCGTTTAGCTGCTGTTGCTGTTGTTGTTGTTGTTGCTGCTGCTGCTGTTGCTGTTGGTGTTGGTGCTGTTGCTCCTCTTCAGCAATGTTCAGCTCATAGCTTTGCCTCTGATTGTTGCTATTATTAGCGACGTTGCCGTTGATCACCGCCGTCGGCCCACCACCGCCGCTACTGTTAGTGCTACTGCTAACTGTCGCCTCGTCCAACGTGGTCGGATGCATACGACGTTGGTGCTCCTTGAGCTTATCTCGTCCTAGCGGGTGGAAAAAAATTACAATGCAAACTCATGGNAGAACGGGTTTCACTTCCCANAATGAAATCCGTCTCGTGACGGGACCCAAGTGGTGACTTTTCCAAAAAATGCTTTGGCCGCAATTTTGAACAGGGAAAATTTCTTCTCGCCAGCGTGGGGTTCTCAAATGGCCAATCAAGTGGGAACGTTTGGCAGCGAAAAAGTTACAATGCGGCTCTTTGCAGCGGAACACATTTCCCGAATGGATTCTCTTGTGCGTTTGCAAATGGGACCTGTACTTGCTTATGAAACCGCAATGTTCACAGTGGTATGGTCTGAGGGTATCGTGTGAGCGCATGTGGATCTGCAATCTTCGTTTGCTTGAAAAACTATTATTACAGACACTGCAGGGAAAAGTCTTTGGAGCTGAAGAAAAGAAAAAGAAGAACAATTTCACCACTCTAGTCATACAATGAATACAAATGGAAAAACAAAAAAAAATGATAATCTTATTAACCATATGAAGTACCAAGATCCAACAAAGCATCACAATTCGATTAAATTATTTCACCTACGCAACAGTTGACATTTCCATCCCCAACCTGATTTGCTATCTTTTTTCTTTTTATCTTTTCTCCAACCTTTCACTCGCAAAGATAAANTATCCCCACGCTTACTCTACCATGCCCAATCCAAATGACATTTTCAAATTGGACTGCGTGCGAAAACGCTGATTGCAATGCGGACACTCCAATGGCCACTGGGTCAGTAGCTGGGTCTCAGGCGGTGATCAAGNCAGCAAAGTAGATTGCTTTCTCGNTATTATGACTCACAAGAATGTCTGGCAAACNAAATGGGAGGCACCCGTGAAAAAAGTTAAAAATATGCTTTTTTACAGAAAAAAAAAAAGAACAGCTAAGATAAAGCAAATGAATTTTCCCCATACAGGAAAATGCTCACGCATGTGCTGGTAAAACTGACGATTATATTCGCACTTGAAATCGCACAATTGACATTTGAAAGTTTTCGCCACTGAATGCACAGATATGGCGTGCTTTTTGAGTCGATAATTGGAATATGTGCTATAATTACACTTTGCGCAACGAAACAAGCTCTGAAAATAATACAATAAACAAGCAAACAGGAAAATTAAAAAAAAACCAACTTTGTCCGTCGATTGATCATCGATAATTATCGACCCGGGGGCAATCAGTGCATCGGAAACCAGCAGATCCGTGGTGGGCAAAATGTCATTCGGGTTCAGTGCCGTCGGCTTCACCGCTAGCAGGGCGTGGAATTGATTTTCCCTAGCGCTCAGATCGAATGAAGTCCAACGAAAAGCGAACTCCATCCAAGTTTCAACGCTGGCGCCAGCTTGGACGACGTTCAAAAATGGCAAAACCTGGTCAATGGTCAGAGCCAACAATGAATTGGAACTATTTCTGAGCACTTCGTCAGCATTGCTGGCAATGAAGCGTTCCACATAGGTGGTCAAATCTTGATAGTTCATGCTGTTGACCGCTTTGAATATTTCGGCACAGTTGTCGATGCTCAGGTTCAACTTTAGGAACGTTTTGCACTGTTCTGCCAAACCGTGCACGCCGAACATGTCGGCCAACGTGAGAAATTCACAAACGTTCCCCTCGTTCAGCTCGACCGTCCCGTCGTATGCGTAGTCGAGCAGCTGCTGGAACAATCCCACAGTCGTGCACGACACCGGTATTGGATCGTCTTTGTTGTTGTAAGCCGGCACATCCGTGTCGAAATAAGCACAACGCACGGCCAAAACGCACCGGTGGGCAGAGACCCTGCGTCCGCGAACTGAAAAGTGCACGTCGCAAAAACGGCCCCGTTTCCTCTGCTTGGCCAAGCCGGCACCCAGAACACTGCGTGAACTGTCAACATCCATCGTTGTGCCTTCCAATCCCATCGCCGGATGACGATCATCGAACGGACAGCCACAATTACAGTATCCTATTTCAAAATGCAAGCATTACGATTCATATATCCAAATACAGTATGCATAAATTTCCGAATTAATTTATTATATAAACACATATGTATATATAAATGAATATATATATATATTTGTGTGTGTATAATTTAAATTTACATTTTCTGCTGATAGACTGTTGTGAAGACTTTTTTAAAGATGTTTAATTTATCTTCATCTGTGGCTTATTTTTTGGGTTCTTTTCGAATTCTATTATATAATTTTCAGTTACTTCAGCAAAAGTTTTAACAATATTCAAGTCATTTTATTTTGATATTCTAGGAAGAATATGCGCATAAAAGAAATTACCTAAAATAATATATCACACATGAAAAATCATTAACCAATCTTAATTTTATAACAGGAAATTTATTATCATTGCATTACTGATGCAATTTTAGATAGATAGTATTGAGTTCAGTATATATATTTGTATAACTTTTTAATCATAAATTAGTATACTGTAAAAGGACATTTGTCATATTTTACCTTGACGAGCGTCTGGTATGTACTTGAATTATTTCTAACTGTCATATTTTGAATGGTTTTCTTTAATTAAGAAATGCAGTTTTTATGATATGCACGACTAAAGATAAAGTGAATGCTGACTTACATGTTATGCTGCAACCACATTTCACTGATTTTTGAAAGCATTATATTGTGGTATGTGATTTTATTTTTTTCTTTTAAATTGCAGTTCAGTGTTTGTTACTTTAAGCAATATGAAAGTATTTTTACGTGAGATTGTGTTTTCCATTAAATTGCATTATTATTATTTCGTTGTATTTGGCCATCAGATCTTCTCGAAAATGTATTAATTTATATGCTGACGTTGGACTGATTTATTCCTGCTATTGATATTTTCTTAACGCAGGTTTTGTGAATCTTTCTCATGCAGTTATGGTTTCTTAGTTAAAATGAAAATTTTAATCTCAATTCGCAAAATTATACAGGCTGTGTAGCGTAACATTTTTAATTATAAGAACTGTAGGTTTTTATTTCAATTTTTTGCATTAGACAATTTATTTTTGATTGATGATTGTCAGCCAGAATTAAGGGAAATTTTTCATTAAACTTGAATTCGACGATTTCAGCCGTGAATGAACAATTGCTGTTTACTTAATATCGCACCAAAAATTGTTGTTAAGAGAATCTATCGCATGTTTAGCATTAGATGTGTCAATATAATTTGAGCTTATTCGCAGCATATCTTATCTCTCTTATCCTTCTGTGTTGGTGCGTTTGCTTTCTCAAGCGGTTTTACTCTTTGTTAATAATATTAACGCTACCGCTCCCATTGTAAACTATTAATAGTAACATTGTTTTAAAATTTAATCTCTGTTGTATACGTTTTCATGATGTTTGCAATGCAAAGGGTTAATTACAAATGACTGACTACTGGTTTTTGTGTTTCCGTTCAAATAGGTCAATTTTTTGTGACGATTGTTCAATGTACTCGTTTATAGTTTATTTTTTGTATTCTTTATTTGTTATCCTTTCTATGCATGTTTTACTTGTGAAAATTGTTATGTTAATATAAATAGCAATTGGTATAGGAAATTTCTCGGACAAATAAGCCAATTTTATAAAAGTCCACCTTCTTTGTGTAATGCATCGTAAAATAGCTGCTTTTTGAATATTTTTAAAAGTTGTAATTTGATTTGTTGAATTGCAATGTTTGCAATAAAGTGAGGACAAACACTTGACTAGATTTTCTTCGACAGTAACTTTAGATGTCATTTTGCATCATGAAGCATGAACGTTGCAGAGAATGCGTGAATAATTGACAATTTTTCTGAAAAAAAAATTTTTTTATTTCTTTTTTTCATGGATATCAGCTGAAAAATCGAAATCATTTTAGACATTTCAATCGGTAGAATAATTGCACAACTGTGTGATTGAAGTTGCTTGCTGTTGGGAAAACATTTCTAGATTATGCAATTTTCCGTTGAAATTCATTGAAATTCAATATATATATATATCTTTATTGTTATGAATTGCTTAATGTGATTTCTTATATTATAGAATTTGCTTTAATTTCTGCTTCTGCAAATTGTCACGTTTGCAACTTGTGATATTTGACATATGTATGTATCGAATATAAATATTTATGGTGTTTATTGCACCAATTATTAAACTATATGGTATGTAATTGACAATTTTTTGGGGGTAGTTTTTGCTTGATGGTTTGTTCATTGTGTGATTGCGATTGAATCAGAAAAAATCGATGAAAGTCCGTGAGAGCATTTTCATTGTTGGCATTTGCACAACAATAATACTTGCTCGTCTTTGATTAAAAAAAATATGTGTAGTATTGATCAAGTTTTTTTGTTTTATTTAAAAATGGCACATTCCAAAAACTCTTTAGCTAAAACGCAACAGTTTAATGTGTTGGTGGTTTTAATTTATTTTTGATTAAAAATGACATTGTCATGTGATGATGATGTTTGGAGCGATTTTTCAATTCAATTTTACCAATTTTGAGTTGCACATTCAAATTGGTTGTCAATAGATTTAGGTAGATGTTGTGTTGTTTTGTTTCCACAGCTTTCCAAGCTGCAATTTCAGATCTTTTAAGATTCTATTTTGCAAACGGCCAGTGGGCATGTTGTTGCATACGATTGATGATTGATTTCTTATGCGCCATATTATCGGATTCTTTAAAAATAATCGCAATAAATATGATGCTCTTGTAGCCAATCAATTTTCACTTGTATATTCAATCTCACACCGCGTTTCAACGTCTCTTGAAAATGGCATTTCCCACTTTTGTATCTGTTGTCCACTTTGCTTGTTATGATCTGCTTTTGTAGCCGTTGCAATCACAGTTTTCCCATTGATCTTACACATCTCTCTGTTAAGATCAAGTGATGCAGTTTTGCAGTTTTTGTGCATCATTTTGTAAAATTGATGCATTTGCTTCTGCTATTCGAAGGCTAACTTTTGTTGTTGTTTTTGCTATATTCTGCTTGATTTTACAGTCCGTAGTATATTTCATATGCGTAGTTATTTGTTCGTACAGTTGTATACGATGAAAATAATATTTTTTCTTGAAAAATGAATTTTTCTTGAACTTGACCATCATTTTTACTGTCAATGGCGAGCAGATTGCTTTCACTTTTTTATTATTATACGATTATGTTTTTATTTTTTTGCTTTAAAAATGATAAGTTTTCCATTTTACTGGAATTTTGTGCAGTTTGATTGGGGTAGATTTTTCAGAAGCAGTTATTCATTTTTATGCATATTTTTCTTGACGGCAATGTTTAATGACATTTTGTGATTTAGTGATTTAATTATTTATTGCATTCATTTATTTAACAAAGTGTTTCTGTCGAGTGGAACTGGTTTAATATAAATAATTAGGCTTGCTTGAGAAAAATCGAATTTTCAAGTCAGATGTGTTTATTTTACAAGCAGTTTAGTTTGTACTGTATCATTTTTATTTAAATGTTTCTCTTTGCTTTGTTAGTAGATGTGTCGTCATTTTGTTATAAATAAAAGTTATTTGCATTTTCAAGTGATTGAATTAGTGATTCTTGGAAGCAGAAACATTTTTGATGGGGTTTTTAAATGTAGAATCGGCTTCTGTTTTTCAAACGAAAATTTAAGCTTTCTTGATGAATTTTGACTAATTGCTTTTGAACTGGCCAACTTTTGCCAACAATGGTTTTATCATGCTGTGATAAGTTAACATGTGATGGTTGCATTTTAATAAAGTAAGCACTGAAAAATTATAAAGAATAATAAATATTTTTTAAAGTTTTAGTTTCTTGAATGAAGATTTATTATTGTTTTACATTTTACATATACTAGTTTTTGTATATGTTGTTGTTGTTGAATATTGTTGTTCAAATTTGGCATTGATGGTTATTTATTGGATTTTTAATCGACATTTGGTAAAATTGTTGAAATGAAATCGAACTAGGGCGAAATCTTTAGCCAAAGCTTTGCTTGCTAAGAAGGCATTTTGGAATTTCGAAGCATTTAACACCATTACTGGCTTCGGTGCCGTTGGTTGATGTTACTGGTGTGTCTTCGACTCGACGATCGATTACTACTTCCATTTGCTTTGAAATGCTTAATTCGACTGACGCAATCGCTTCAACTTCACCAAGCTATAATCGTTTGATTTACACGCAAATCAGAGTTGCTCTCCTCTTTTGCAAAGTGACAGACGACTAAGTTTGTAAACTTCTTATTCTTATTTTGCTTCTTCTTCACCGGATGTTGTATAAAATGCACAAAATTATGCATATGCTGGCTGCTTGTTGATGAATTGTTTCCTTCAACGACGACATAAAATATTTTCATATTTGATAATTGATGCCTAAATTCAATCAGGCAGAGTGATTTTATACGTTTCAATTTTTGGTGGTTTTTGTTTGGATTTTGAAAAAATTATTTTCATCATCAATTGAAATTTTAAAAAAGTCGAATAAGCATATTTTTGTTGTTGTTGTTTTGAAAGCAAACGTTTTAAAAATTTATCGTGTAATGATTTCCTTAATTTCTTTGATTTTAGCGTGACATCAGATCAACTCTGCTCACTCACACAGTCAGTCCACTTTGAATACGACATCGAGCATCGTTTTGATTGCTTGTTGTTTGCTAGATGTATGAGATGATTTATTTGTTTGTTTAAAAGCGGGGAAAATGGATTGTCGAAAACGAAAACCAGAAGATTAATAATATTTTAAGAAAAGTGAAATTTTAAGACGATTTCACTTGAGAATGCTTTTAATTTTGTTCAATCGTTCAAACGTGATTTTATCAGTAACAACAATTGGTCAGTGTGAAGTGTTTGATTGTAGTGTTTTGTTTCAAAATAATACATCCGGATCATTTAAATTTGATTGATGTTGATTTGAATTTAAGAAAAGCAGTTGTTGCGATTATGTATGTATGTATGTATGTATGTATAGATATTTTGTGATGTATGATTTTCTTGTTTGCATTTTGTTTACAACTAAGCGGCTGACATTTTGATAGAGTTAAATTTTGCCGGTCTGCGTGTCGATCGCTTTCAATTCTTGCAACAGTTGAATGTTGATTGCCTTGAAAGAAACTGTAGTCTGCAACTTGTTTCCACTGGCCGTTGGAAGGGCGTTGTCGTGGATGCTTTCAATTTTCAGTTTTATCATTGCTTATTATTGGTGGAATTTTGTTTTGAAAAAAAATATATTTAAACAATCAACCGGAAAATTTATTTTTTGTTTTAATTCCAGAAAATGATTTGTTAGCCGACTGACTGGTCTGATGTTGAAGCGAGTGGAATTTTCTTGTTTTTATTAAGCAAACATCTTGACGCAGTAAACCGGGAAATTTTTAGCTTTCATATAAAATGGATGAATATTTTGATGAATTGTATAATTAATTTGTAATTATTCAGTTGGACGTTTTATTTTGCAGATTGTTGGCGGAGATGCATATTTTTTTGTTTCACGAGCAGAAGCAGCAGAAAGAAATAGCAGCGAGTAATAAATAGTGAATGCGAGTGAAAATGTTCATGAAAGCACATTGAATGAGGAAAACTGTTGTTTGGAAAAGAATCAGAATAAATATATAATAATCCATTGACTGATGACCGTCGACAGCATGTCCAGCAAGTCGAACGATAGCGAAGAAGAGGAACTTTTGTACACGGTTAAGCCGATGGACACGCTCGAAGGCATCGCCGCCAGACACGACATGACCATTGGTCAGTTGATGAAGCTGAATCGACTTTGCAATCGAATCATTTTTCCCGGCCAAGTTTTGCACTTGCCCTCAGCCGGTGTGGTCAGCAACGGTTCGACCAAACCGAAACGCTACCCTGGTCACTGTGTCCAGTCCACTGTAACCTCGCCGCCGCCGCCGCCGCCGCCGCTGGTCGACTCGGTTGATTATTGTTCCGGTTCCGGTGATTCGTTGAAGCCGGCTTCACCGTTGGTCAGTCTGTACAAGCAGCCCAGCTTCGAGGTGGACGAATACTGCTTGGATGCGCAACCCGACGGCAGACGTGACGCCGACGCCGACTGTTTGCGTCAGTTTATGAAAATTCAAGTTCGCGAATTTACCGAAACCGAGGGCGTGGTCAGCGGTGTACTGCTGGCAACGCCGAATTGTTTGATGTTCGATCCGGACGTCAGTCATCCGTTGGTTGTTGAAAACGGCGTCGAAAAATACAGCATGGTGGTGGCTTTGGAACAACTGGTGTCGGTTTCGTTGTTCAAGAACGTCTCGGCGCTCACCGACCGACCGTCGCCCGAAGAGCTCGTCTACCCTTCACCGACGCTGAACAGCGGTGGGCGTCGCTCGAACCCTTCTGCGGATACGGAAGATGCCGCCGCCCCTGCTACCGCTGCTGCTGCTCAAGATGTTCAAACGGAAGAAGCTGTGGTCCACCAAAAACAAGCACGGTCGTCGTCGAACGATGATCAATGCCTCGAAAGCGATTTGTGTGATGTGTTTGCCGACAATGGGGAAGATGATAATAAAGAGGAGGAAGAGGAGGTGGAGCAAAATTTGAATTGGTACAACAACGACGAAATTGATCCAGTATCGGCGTTGCCGAATCGAACCAGAGTATTCAAGGCGTTATCTCTGGCGCCTTTGTCCCAAATGGGCATGTCTTACATCAACCGAGCCGGCCATTCGATACTGAACAGAGCCCAGTCGGTCGGTGGTACGGGTGCGATGGCGGCGGCCAAGGCGGCCAAATTGGTCACCGGTGTGCCGAAACGGATCGCGACAATTTCCACGGATTGGTTGAATACTCAAGGTGTGTGTTGGGGATTTGTGCGTTGATTTGGTGTTGTTTTGATTTCGAAATTTTTGATCTTTTTTTTCAGAATCGGTCGGTTTGAAATTCAACGACGAAAACAGCAGTGCATCAACAACAGCAGCAACGGGCGAAAATGCTGCATTGTCGAAATTGAAACGTAAAACTGCTGAAGCACGAGAAATTGCGGTGAGTGAATTGCCAACCAAATTTAAATTAATTTAATTAATACGTCGTCGTACTTGCAGAATCGCAGCAACAATTTGCCTAGTCAGAGTAGTGACGGTTGTCCGTTTCCGACCGTGGACGAGCTGTTCCCTTACCAAAGACGGGGTGAAATTTGCACGGAGATGCCATTTTTCTTGCACATACAAGTCAAGCAGACTGACCAGTCGTCGTCGAAGACTCAGTTCTGGTTCAGCTTTCCGCCCGAGATGGCCGACTCGTTCTGCTCTTTTCTGCTTCTCCACTGTCCGGACAAGTACGGGACCGACTGCTGTGGTGGGGAAGGGACGTCGTTGTCGCCGTCGTCCACGTCGGTCGACTGTACCGCCCCCTCAGTTCAGGATGGATCTTTTGTCATTGTCAACGGCGACGACCAAGATTTGCCAGCCCGAGCGGCTTACAATCAATTTCTCACGCCCGACAAATGTTCGCTGAATCGCCAGTGGGAAATTGTGACCGTCGACGAAGCGAAACGTCGACTGTCGCTTTCGAATTTGAGCTCGTTGGCCGAACAGCCGTTGCCCAGCGGATGCCAAGAGTCGCGTTTGTTGAAAGTGCCGCTAATTCGTCGCCTGATGGAATTTTTGCCAGCCCGAGCTCAAGGATATCCGTGGGTGTTGGTCTATTCGAGCGAATTGCACGGTTTCGCCTTGTCGACCCTGTACCGTCACATGGCCATGTTCAAGGACTGCATGTCGCCGTCGTTGTTGGTCATCCGTGACACGGACGAGCACACGTTCGGCTGCGTGGTCAACTGCTTGCTGGCGATTTCCGACCATTTCTACGGGACCGGCGAATCGTTGCTTTTCACCGACTATCCCCAGTTCGAAGTGTACCGTTGGACCGGTGCCAACAACTACATTGTCAAAGGGAGCGGCGAGAGTTTGGCTTTCGGCGCCGGCAACGGAGTCAACGGTCTCTGGCTGGACAGCGACCTCTACCACGGCAGAACCGAGCCTTGCGACACGTTCGACAACCGACCCCTGACCCAGTCCACCGACTTTGTCATATCCGGCGTCGAAGCTTGGTGTTTTCGTTTGAACGACTAGCCAACAAAGTCCAGCTTAACATGGTCCACCGACTTATTTACTCGTTTCTTTTGTTGCGATGCGAAATGTAGCCCCCCCCCTCTACAAACAACGAACGAGCTCTTTTTCTTCTTCTTTTCTCTCGTCTAGTTTTAGCTTAATCCATCCATCGTCTTTTTTGTTCAATATGTTTTCTAATGCTACTCGGATGATATTATACAAGTGAAGTGAGTAAATTTGTTTTTTTTTCCTGAAATTTTCAAGTGTCCGATGTTGTCGCCACCTTTTGACAGGATATTGTCCAGAAAAAGTATATTTGTGCCATTGTTGTTGTTGTTGTTGTTGTTGTTATTCAGTGTGTGTATTTTTGTAGCAAAGCAGCAATAATGTATCGATTGTATCGTCATGCTTTGGCTTGGCCTCAGGTAAAATTGATCAAATAATTGCAATGATGATTAAATTCTTTTTTTTTTGAATAGGGTCGATTGAACTTGGGTTCGGCAGCGTTGAGTGCAGCCTGTTTTGTTGTCATCTTGTTCACTGTATCCTACACGAAAAGTTTAAGTAATTGTGTAAAAATTTACTTCTTCCATTCGTACTGTTCCATTTTTTCCTTCAAATTTGCATTTTCAGTGCTTCAAATCTATTCGCTGATGTGCATTTTTCATTGCATGTCGTTGTTGCTCGACTTGGTTGTCGCGGCTTTGAACTCTGATCACGGTCGTCGCATGATCGTCGATGGCAAAAACGCCACCAGCTACGGCTACGAACGTGCCGACGTGGTCGGCTTGTTCAGCATCACGATGCTTGTCCAATTGGGCGCTTTGTTCGTCGTCAAGGAGAGCTTCGAACAGTTGTTCGAATCCCACCACGACGATTCGACGGTGGTGTCGAATTTGTGGCTGGTAGTGGCACCGTCGGTGGCTCTTCTCACCCAACTGTACGTCATATACGGTGTACCGAGCGCCTCGTTGACTCACGTGATCACGGCCAGCAGTTCGAGTTGGCTTCAAGAACAAGTGGCCGATATCTGCCACGCCCTTTGTCGCGTGTTGCCCGTCTTCAGCGCGTTCCTTTTGCCCAGAATCAATACGATACTGTTGATTTCCATATCCGGATGGACGCTCTGCATATGCAATTACATTTGCATTGAAGCATAGTCAGTATAGTTTGTTTGTTTGTTTGTTAACTTGCTTGTTGTGTTCAGTTGTTCGTTTTTCAGCAGTTATTCCACATGTGACGCCGCATTTTGTCTTCTGTACGCCACGATGCTCATCGGCACGATGTATCCGCTGGCAGTATATACTGGTGGGATTTTGTTGCAGAGCTGCCCGTCGTACATGCTTCCCCAGTTGGAAAAGTGCCTGCGCGAATGTGGCACGTTGGACGGGGTGCTGGAAGTGACCGACGAGCATTTCTGGCAGTTGTCGTTCAACAAGATGGCCGGCTCGTTGTTGGTGCGAGTGAGGCGCGACGCCGACGAACAGCTCGTCCTGGCCAGGGTGTGCGCCAAGTTGCATCCGTTCGTCTGCGATTTGACCGTCCAAGTGGTCAAAGATACAGCTTGGAAAGCCCCTAAACACCAACTTCAGTAAAGTTTGTTCTGTTGTTGTTGTTGTTTTGTTGTTGGTTTTTCATCAACACTGACAATATTTTAAAATATATATATATATATATATGTATTCGCATTTTATTGAATATAAATGCAAATTTTCAGAAGAGAGGAAGAAAAAAGAATTTTTTTCCATTTTTTGAAAATTTCAAATTATATGATCAAGTAAGGCGGCAGTGTATGTGGGGGTAAGGGGAAAATGGAATTTTGTGAACCAAAAAATCCAATCACACCCAATCAACTTGTTGACGATTGTTGTGATTCTTTGGCTTACGATAATTTCCATTTTCCATTCCATTCCAGTAGTAATAATCGTAATGGAAATTTTTGTTGCTGTTGGTTTGTGTTCTCGTCGAATTATCGTTCAACTCTAAGCACAATGCCTGCAGCATGGTGTTGGAATAGGTCGGCGGTGGACTGCCGGTGCTCAACCCTGCCTTGCCGTCGTCGTCGTCGTCGTCGTCATCAACGCTCGTCATCATCCCTCGGACATGCTTGTAACAGGGTGGTGGACCGTTGTTGACCGACGACGACAAGTCGAAATTATCACCTTTGCACCGTTGCTGATCGTGATGTCGACGTCGTTGTTGACAATATATTGCTTCTTGAAATGAAAAGAAAAATTAAACAAACACACAATTGGACGAATATATTAAATCAATTTAAAAACTTACTTTCCAACTTTTGGCAGTTTTTCTCTTGCAAAGTAGCGGTAAGTGTACGAATCACTTGACGAATTCTTCCTGCAAATGTATGCAAAACAACTGCTTTTATTTGCCTACACATCGTTAGATGTGAATGAAAGAAAATATTTGATTCGTATTAAAAAAAAGATGAGAAGCTAATTTATCACGAGCATATCTTCTTATATTGGAAATTGAAATTCAAAACGTGTGAGGAATTCCTTTCAACTTCTTCAATTAAGTAGGTTTTATTCAATTTTACAAAAACAACCTATTTATCAGAAGCATACTGTATGAGGAATTTCTGAGCATCGATCGACTTTTACATATTGATCGGCTTAGCATCATCGCTCGTAATATGCGATTGATTTTTGACAATACATTCTTCGACAACTGATAGACTAGAGTGGAAGTTTGAAATATGAAGAAATCAACGCAACTCACTCATCTCCGTCATTCGGTCCGTTTCCCACTGACGACATTTTTTAATTCCAATCAACATGCTGACAACAAGCACAATACAGGCTGCTATTGTTGGTAGAACGATTGTGGTAACGACTGAGAAATTCGGCACACGGTATTGAGCTTGGGCATGAGTCACTTGAATAAGCATGAATAACAATAACAAATTCAGCATGTTACGCAGAAAAAAAAACAGTGGAAGATTTTTACTGTGAGAACAACGGAAAAAGCAAACTCACTGGCTTTGTAACAGTGGAGCTCGTCGCTACCATCTGGACACTGCTCAACTCCGTCGCAACGTTTCACCAAACTTTCTTCAATACAATCACCGTTGTGACAGCGGAAGAAATTATCATAAGCACATAAGTCTGGAAAATGGACGACAATCAGAGAAGCAGAATATTGAAATGGAATTTCAAAGGCAAACTAATAATAGTAATAATAATAATAATAATAATAATAATAATTAATCAAGATAATCAAAGCAACTAGCGACACAGAAACGAACAAAGGAAAAAGCTACGTTTGTGCGGCTTTCGTTCGCTGCTTACCGACGTGAAGTGAAATTGTGTTCATTGGTCTGGCCTGGAACTGGAGATGATGATCGATTTGTCAATTTTTCACCGTTGTCTGGTTGAACAAATTGCCATTTCTCTCAAATAGCCTCAACGCATTCTCTGCACACGTCGAAACGCGGTTAACATTATTCATGCAAATTTCACGGCTCTCAATTGTAAAGTCAACGAATGCTTCGACAATACACAATTGAACTTGTAGATGGTTCTTTTCTCTCTCTCTCTCTGTTTTTTGTCGTTTTTCAACTTTTGCAAAATCCAAAAAAGCAAAAATAAACTTGGTTCAATGCTTGGTGGTGGTGCAGAAGCAAAATTATTTATGAATGATTGACAATTAATAATTTTATGCAGATTTATCCATCCAATCGCGACGTTCCTAATTGCATTATCGAAACTGATATGACCAGTTGCTAGCGGAACAATTTCAACAACAAATCGTTGTTCATTCAGACAATATTGTCATCATTGGTCGGCCGGCAGTTGGAAATTCAAACAGATAAACATATATCGATTGCTTTCATTTGTCGACTTTTAATTCTTCGTATCGTACAGTATGATTTTCACGTTGTTTTTTTTCCCTATTTTATTACCTTTTTCTTCGGTAAAATTTATTATTTTTGACGCAAATGTTTTTTTACTAAGATATTTTAAACAAAATTATCGAAAGTAAAATTCTAAATTTCCAGTTGCTGAAAGATGAACTATAATATCGATGTTGATTTGTTTTTTATTATTTTAAATCAATTTTCAATATTTATTTTGTCGAAACAATATTATATTTATCAATTTTGCATTCGAACTGATCATTGGAATGCAATCGAACCGTTTAGTTTGAATTAAGTAATGTTCGAAATTTGAAGGAATTTTGTTTAGAAATTTTAAAATTTCTGTATTATATTAAATTTGCAATATTATTCTGCTTATTTTTATTTGAATTGTTAAATTTATCACAGTATGACTGAGGACCTTTATCATCCATGATTAGTACTGTATGTTGGTAGAGTGAAAATTGCTTTGAAATTTAACATTTTATGTTCTTGCAGAGCATTCGAAAATTCAAGTGGGCTATTCTATTTCCGTTTGCAAGCGGCGGATTGATATATCTTGACTGGAATCGCACAAAAAAATTCAAACAAAACAATAAGCTGAAATCGATTGCCAACTGAAATTTCACTTATAACATGGCGACATTTTCTTTTTCATATTTCATGAAAAATTTTATAGACAATCAAAAACGATTCATACCGGCAGTTGGTGTCTCAATATTTATAAGTAAGCTTTTTTTTGATAGGAAGTTGTGTTTGATGAAATTAAGCAGTATAGTTTGATTGTTCATTTTTGCAGTCTACTGCTACTGGACACACTGGGAAACGATCTTATCAGGTTATAAGAACAAATCAGGGCTGATGGCAAAAAAGAATATTCCGAATGGTGTAGATCCTTGGAAGTGGTGAAACTGCTGAATCAGCGTCAGTAATTTGATGAAATTGAAATATTGTCATATATTTTGAAAAAAATAAATTTTTTCTTTTGATATTTTCAAAAATTTTTGGCACTGCTTTTACACGGATGAAATCCATTTTTTTCAAGTTGTAATTACAATTATTTATGCGCAGTTTTTGCAACTTTTTAGGTTCAACAATTTTTACAACATTCATATCAAGCCGAAAAAACGTAACATTGTGTCAATTTTCAACTTTCAACGAACATGACTTTTTATTTGGTTAGTAAAAAAGACAGATGCGCACATTTTTGCACACATTTGTTTGTTGCATGACAAATGCACGATTGGTTGGCATGTTGAAAAATTAACATTTTAATTATTTTCTTTTTTTATCATTTTATTCAATTTATAGTTATAGTGGCACTTTCATGCGTATTTCGAAATGATTTATTTTGTAATCAGTTTTTGCTTAGTTTATTTTCAGAAATCTGACAGTAAACGAGCAATACGATAATTTGAAATGTTGATATTCACGATTTATTGCTTACTGTATCAGTAAGTGTGAGTTGGAATGGGACTTTGTGTATAATGGAATGTGGAAATGCTTTATAATAAAATGACAATGTTCAATTTCAAAGAAACCGCTTTTTTCTAATTAAGCATTAAATGGAAAAAAATCTTAAAAAACGTTTTAACATTATTTTATGCATGTATTATTTATTTTTCATTAATATGGGCTACATTGAACAGAATGACAGTAAATCTGTAGGCCAGTTTGCTTTTTCAAATAATAATGGGATTTACTCGAAAATTGATTATGTATTTTGAGCAAACCTTTCAACGCTGAACATATCAGCAGAATTATAATTAAAAAATGAAAAAGATGAAGTTTTTTATTTTAATTTTTTCAAATTTTGTTCATAAATAACCATAGATGTCAAGCGGTTCGGTTAAGTTGGAATATTTTTCAAAAATATGCAAAAATATGCGCAGAACGTTCGCAGTGTTGTCCAATGGTGGACTGAAAAGAAATGGAACAGTGGGAGAGGTGAAATTTGACGATTCAAAAATCGCGTTCGGTCATAAAACGAAAATACAATTGTTGCGTTCAATGGCCGTACTGAAGCTCTGCTCGACGAAAATGGTGCTCGACCGTGGCGAGGATTTATTCAAAATTTTGAGATGGACTTTCGGGGACCATATTTCCAACAGTCTGATGAAGGCGACATTTTATGGCCACTTTGTGGCCGGTGAAAATTTGCATGACGCCGTCGAAACCGTGAAGCGATTGAAGGCGAAAAATGTGCGATCACTTTTGGACTACTGCTTTGAACAGACGCTCGACAATGATTCGGGTATTTTTTTTCTTTTTGATTGCTGTTTAATTAATTGTTTTTTTCAGTTGAAGTTTTACATTTTTGTAAAATTTTATTCTGCTTTTTCTTCTTCAAATGAGAAGTGGACATAAACAAATTTTACAGACGGAAGCGTTGAAGAGTGCACGTTGAAGACGTTGATCGGCTGCATTGACGCGTTGGCCAGTTTGAACGATCCACTGCAAATGGTCGCCATCAAGCTCACGTCGCTCGGTTGTCCCAAGATGCTTTTGACGCTGAGCGACAGTTGGACTCGGACGCTGACCATGGTCGAACGTACAACTGGACTTCCGTGGGAAAATCTGTTGGTATCACCAATCGCCGCTGACAAATTCAACCTCAACAACCCTAATAACAATAATCTCAGATGCGGAGACCACCAGTTGACAGTATGCATAAATTTGTTTATCAATTATTAATTATTGTTACAATGTTTTATGTATTCAGGCAGAGTTGTACAACAAGTGGTTGGATAATTTGCGCAAAACTGACGACGGTTCGGTCGACTTCTACCCGTACGGTATATTGGACCGAGTCGACGCTTGGAAATGCATCAAGCGGATGATGCTAGCAGATTGCGGTATGTTGGACGATGAAAATTTGCAATGGAAATACGAAGCTATGGTCAGACGGTTGAATGAAATTGTCGACCACGCAGTGAGGAGAAATGTTCGCGTTGTCGTCGACGCGGAACAGTCGTATTTTTTGCCAATGACGAACATTTTGTCGTTGGAATTGATGAGGAAATATTGCAAGAACGAACCGGTCGTGTTCATCACTTATCAAGCTTATTTGAAGCAAGCTAACAAGCTGGTCGCCAACGCCCTTCAGTTGGCCAGACGCTGGCAATGCGTGATCGGCACGAAACTTGTACGCGGTGCTTACATGGAGCACGAAAGGCAACGTGCCCGACTGCTCGGCTACCCCAGTCCAATAAACGACACTTACGATCTCACGAATGAAACTTATGATAATATTCTTGATCTGTTGATCAAGGTTCGAAAAAAACGCATAATTTTAATTCAACTGTTTTTTTATATTATTATTGTTTATTGATAATTTTAATTTTGTTTTTTTTGTTATTTTTGAAGGAGATTAGCTCGCGTCAAATTGGCAAAGTGCATCTAATTTGCGCCACTCACAACGAACAATCTGTCAAACATTTGTTGGCCAATTTGAAAAGCTTGCAACTCCATTCCACTCGACCAACATCCAAATGGGCCGACAATATTTCGTTTGGTCAATTGTACGGCATGTGCGATCAGATTTCCTTTCCACTAGCTGACGCCGGATTTTTGGTTTACAAGTATTTACCGTTTGGTCCAGTGGGCGAAGTGTTGCCTTACTTGTTGCGCAGGGCCCAAGAGAACAGTGGCGTTATGGAAAAAACCCAATTTGAATACAATTTAATGAAGCACGAATTAAAACGGCGCTTATTGTTTTTTCACTTTTAAAAATTGAAAAAAAACCTTTTCTCCTTTCCTTATTCCAGTAGGTTATATTTTATTTTTTAAATATCACGTGATTTAAATCAATATTTTTTTATTTGTAATTTTCGTTTCATATTTTTTGATTGTAGAATAAAATTGATTAATTTTACGACAATTGAAAGCAGTTCCGTATTCGAACAGTTAAATTTGTACGTTCGATTCAAGAAAAGCTACAGCAAGGCGGCTTGTTGACTAGCTGACTGGTTGGCTGTCTCGTTGCCTATAGGCTGTTCATCTGACCTTCACTTGTACAGAACGACCAATCACCGTACGCAACGTTGAGCGTTTGCGAAAATTCATCTAATCCCACTTGAATCCAGTGGAACAACGAGTCTAGTCTAGGCATATTGTCATGCAAATTGAACGAAAAGCAAGAAAAACACGTAATAGCTTCATTTGTTTGTTTGTTGTTTTTTAATTCGCGTCTCCAATCCATATTTTCGCTTCATCTGTATGTTTCGTCTATTATTTTACGAATTTGTTTATTAGCTTTTTATTTTAAAATTTTTATAATTTTTTAGCTTGGTTTGGTAAAGTTGTAAAATTCTGTAAAAATGTAAATTAATCTGTAAAAGTTCTTACGCTTCATTTTTACATTTAACAAATTTTGATAACATTGACGTAAACATTAGTACAAATGCAGCGGCACAGGTTGTAAAATGTTTTCGCCATTTCCTTGAATTTTCTTCTTCATTTTGACGAACGATCAAGCTTGTTGCTTATGTTAATGCGATTTGTTGTTTTTGAAAATAATTTCAAATTTATTATATTTTTTTCAAAATATTTCCATAATCCTTTGTTTATGTATGTCGGTATTTTAATTCGTAATTGTTATGAGCCTGTTGTTCTATTTCATCATCATCTTCTTCTTCGTATTCATCTTCTTGTTTTGTCGAAGAATATTGATTTTCTTGGTTGCTTATTGCTTTAAAGTGGAGCAGCTAGCCCCGGTAACGGAGATTTTGCACACGCCAACAGTGGCGACCCGACTGCATGACTGCTCGCGTATTTAAGCAAGTCGCGCTCATATTCGGCGTCTGTCTTTCGAGCTGACGTTGCGGCGACGAGTTGTCTGTTTTCTCTCTCTCTCTCTTACAATTATTATAATTTGTTTTTTGATTCAACTTCAACCAGCGCTTTCATATTTTTCCCCCTTACATTTTTATTTCTATTCTTCGTATATATTATTTTTTGATAAAAATTTCATTTTTCATCAGTTTATTTCTTTTTCTCTTCGCATTTATCGCAATTTTCACCTCATCGAAAAATTTTATCATTCTTATTCTATTCATATTTTCATTGTAAATTTTGTAATATTTTTAGTTCTATTTGTTGGTTGAAAATGGAAAACGTTCCCAAAGAAAGTAAGGCCAACGTTGAAAACGATGATGATAGCGACAGTTCAGCAGTGACAGCGATAATTGACGACGATTTAGCAACCTCTGATGACGACAGTGAAATTATTGGACTAAACAAGGTAAACTTCCTTTTTTAAGAAAAAATTACTTCATTTTTTGAAAATCTTTTATTTATTCGACAAATTATTGATTATTATGTAATATTTCAGTATTTGAAAAAAAGAATTCATAACTGTTGTCGACGCACAACCTTGTTTTAAGCTGAAATCCACTTATCCGTTTACGTGTGCACTCGCTTGCATACAGTATGAAGGTTGTTGTTATCATCAACAACTGTTTTCTGAGCAATTAATTCAATTTTTATTTTTCACCAATCATGTTTTTAAAAGCACGTTTAATAATGATAACGCATGGGTTTTTTTTTGTTTTATCACATTTTATAGAGAATATGGTTCTTTGAAGCATAATGTTTTCTTATTATTAAGGCTGAGAAAGAGATTCCAGTCTGTGGCAATGATAACGAGCAATTTTCGTCAGACTCTCTGGCACAGTGTCCTTTGCATCCGATCTCTTTGGAATGTGATGAAACAAAAACTGGCACCGAAAGTGAAGAAACCTCGAGGGTTTAATATATTTTTTATTTATTCATTTTTTCAGTTATTTTTTTAAATAATCCTCTCGTTGGAGAGGTTAATTTAAATTTAATTTAATTTAATGTTTACTGGACATGCATATCATATAATTAGTATATGTGATATATTATAAATTGGATCTTTGAGATATTTATTATTTAGCTTTGAAAATTTATTCATTCATCTAGTTGGGTGAAATCTTCGAGCAGAAGGGGTACCGCAGAAAGTGTAGATAAAATAAGTTTTCAATGAAAATTTGCCTATGTTGCATTATTTCAGTTTTATTTTGATCATAATTAAATCTGACCAAATATAAATGATATGCAATTATCATTGCACTGATGGGTAATAATATTCTGCTGTGGATGAATTTTATGTTTGGTCTTCAGTGTTATACAAATGTAAAAGAAGTATCAGAATTTGGGAAGATGATCACTACTTCAGCGATAATTTTCATTGCGTTTAGTAATTGATAATTTAAAAAAAGTCTAATTGTATTTAAATGTAGCATTAAATAAACTAAATTGTATAATTCTCGTTCTTTTGTTTTTAAGTTTCATTTTTACATTTAGCAAATTATGATAACATTATAAGCGTTATTAGAAATACATGATAGACAAGTTTAGGAAGATGACCGTAATTTATGTATTTAGTAATTATTATTCGACTGAAAAATTGATTATTATGTGAATATAAATAAAAATATCACATATTCAGTATGGAATATTCGTTACTTTTCTGTATTTTAATTTTCTTAACGTTGTGCTAATTTTATTTAAAACTGAAATATTTTAGCTCATAGAAGGATTGCTTGACAAGTATCCCACCTTAGGCGAATGTTCATTGGTTTCTGTGTGCCAAACTGAACGTGAAGTGGCTTTACTAGAAGACAGTTTAAACATTTCCGGATCTGTTTGGCGGAATGATGCCAATGAAATTCAATGGGTTGAAGATGCAAACGAAGTAATGGAATTTTTAGAGATGTTGGGTGTTTCACGTTCAGATGAGCAATTACCAGAATTATCTGTTGAGGAAATTGAAATGTTCCTGAATGAATAAATGTTGAAACATTCAAGTTTTAACATTTTTAGATCTGATTTCTAGATACATAAATATATTGTAATATAATATGATATATGCATATGTTGAGCTGCAGTGATAGAATGAAATGGTACATCATGATATTTTATATCTTTGCAGAACAGAATTTCTTTCCCATTTTTCACATATAGCTTCAACAGAAAATGAAAATTTCCATCGATGTGCCACAAATGTCGAAAGAAATTTCATCTGTTCATTGTTGTAATAATTAAACGAGTTTGTTATTTGCAATATTTTTTCCACGCGTGCATTCTTATTTCGACTGGTTGAAATGAATTAATTATCATAATCAATATTGTATTTACAAATATTAAACGTAAAATCTTCAAAATTGAAAACTTGTTATTGAAAAATTGAAAATACGCTTTTGCATATATTTCAATTTACTAAGATAAATGATTTAATATTATAAATGTATCTTTAGACTTTCGACTTCTTCAACGATAGATTAACCCCAGGTTGCAGGTTACATTCTGTCTCAGAATAAGATAAACAAGTAAAAAGCCGGTAGGTAATTATAATTTACTGATTTTCGTTTACGGCATTGTATCTTCGTGCGCCCTCAACTCAAATTAACCTCTTCAATTTCCTTAAAATTGAACAGGATGTCTGTATGCAAATGTTCAGGTTAAAAGCTTTCATTATCCAAGAATAAGAAAACACGTGACCACGTTGTCAGCTACCGTAAACCAAAATCAGGCAATAACATTTTACTGTATACCAAATCAGCACGACGAAAAATCCATGTAACATCAAAAAACAACATCAACATCAAAACATAAATCAACCAATCAAAACATCAAACATCAAAACAAAAATAAAAAACCACTAGAAAAACCAAAAACCAGAAACCATTTCAAAACTGAAAATAAAATTTAAAAACATATTGTTTTTTTAAATTTTACAATACACAGAATTTTCCATTATTATCATGTACTGCAGCAAGTAGAATATATTTTTCTCTTCATTAATTTATGTGAATAATTTTTTGATGATATGCTTGTGCATTGTATTCAAATTCAGTTGACGCCCTATTCATATTTTAATAGAATAATAACATCATTCTTCTGTTTATATTGTTGATGTCATTGTTACAGAAACATTAACTTCAACATTTATGACGCAATTGCATCAGTCTCTAAAACATCAGAATCAGAAATAGACATAGCAAAACAAACGACTAAAATTTGGAAAAGAAAAATATTATTTTCAAATTAAGTTAAAGTATACTGCGAAAACAAAATCATTGAAATATAACTAATAATTAAAAATTCCGTAATTACAGTATGCTGATTGCCAAATCACCGATAAAAAGTGTTCCCAATAAATGACCAATCAGAGAAAGGCAAATGTTTTAAACATGAACAATATTTCATTTGAGTTATTTTACATCAATTGCTGCGGTGCGAGACAGGAGTGCTGGTAAATCAAACTGTATCAAGGTAAAAATTTAATATTAAAACATTTTTATGCTATTTTCCTGTGAATGGATGTATATTTAAGTAGTTAAGCATTTTTTGTTTTTAATAGGCACAAAAATTGAAAAACTTGGAAACAGAATTTTCACGTATATGTAGTTCAACGTTGAGATCTATCAAAAAATGATATTCCAATTTGTTGTTAGCTCAGGCGTGTAGATATAGCTGTGGAATAGGTTCCATTTTTCAATTTGCACTTGCGTTTGGCATTAAATTTCATTGTGAACAGAACAAGTCGAATATCTCTAAGCAGGTACTGTTTTCTATTAGCTAATCGTAGAGTTTTCTATTATGTAAATTGTGAAAAAATTCTTGTTCATACTGAAAGTTATTTATCTTTATCAGCACTTTATATTATACTTTTAAAATTTAGATCATTAGAGGCATTTGGCAAATTACTTTTTTGCCTGATTAATTTTGTCAGCTCGCGCAGTTAGTATACTACTATTTTCGTGAAAACCTTCCTGCGATGAGATCTATTTATGAATGTCAGTTTTGAATTTTAAAATCTCAAATTCAGATATGCGAAAGCATGTTTTGCTTAAATCAATATTCTTGTTATGGCGTTTGCATCATATAGTTTATATTTTGATTGAATTCTAAATGTCAAGGTCATTTCTGAATTTTCATACATCTTCATCGCTACAATGTTGCAGTTCATTTCTTCTGTTTGTATTATATCACGGCTTAAGTTAGAATCTCCAATGCACTAAAAACCGGTTTGTAACGCTGCACTATGCAAATATCGATCGACATAACGCTGCTTTATCATAAATAAAGGTTCGCTTGTTTGTTTCACGTACGTGGCAATTGGTAGCGTTGCAAAACGTTCTTTGAGTTCATTATGGCGTTGAGTTGCCGCTGAATTCTGAAATTATTATGTTTTATTGAAATTGAATTATTGAAAAAATATTCCATTTTTCTACGTGTGTCAGAAATTTTAGATAATTAACTTTTAATTGGAAAGATGTTACTTATTACATTTGTTGATTTGACATTCCTTAGTTTATTTAAATAATCTAAGTTTGTAGTATTTAATATATAAGTAGGATATTTTTTGCTGTAAAACTGTACATTTGGTTTTTCATATTATGTTACGATTTGGTTAGAGCATTTGCTTAGATTTGATTTCGTTTGGTTAGTTTTGGCAAAGCAGCAAAATAATTTTCTTGTTATGGTGTTTTTCCACAGATAGTTTATATTTTGACTGAATTTGAAATACCAAGGTCATTTCTGAATTTTTGAATAGTGAATTAACTGTGCATTTGAAGTCTTTCTCTAAGCAAATTGAAATGAATTCCATTTAATATTGCGCATTTGATGTATTAACGGTTCGCTTTGCATTAATTTTCAATGTTCCTAATTTCTCAGCTTTAGGTTAGAATTACTTCCTCATCTTGAAAGTTTTCCAATCCACTAAAACTGATTTCTAGCGCTGCATTATGCAAATAACGATCAATAGAAAATTGCATGATCATCAGTGACTATGAACTTGCCTGTTTAACTTCGGTGGCAAGTGGAAAAGTTGTCAAACGTTCTCTTTTTCTGTTTTGTCGTTAAGTAATTACTGAAGTAAGCTTTTCATTATTGAAAGTATTCCATTTTCTCGTTGTAACTGTGTATTTAGTCATTTTCCTAGCGCTATCTTTAACTCCAAATCAGTTATTTCATCTAATTAAAAATAGTTTGTTCAGTATTTCAATTTTGCTAAGTGATAAAACGAGAAAATCTTTGATACTACATTTAGTATTCTGACAGACATGACAAATGAAGACACAAAAAAAAATAAAACAAGGACGACACGTAGCAAATAGCACACTAAACGAAGCAGAAGAAAAAAAAGAAAAAAGGGATATGTGGTTGCCCGTGGAATCCAATTCTGAAAGTCAGGGCTAGGGATACTTCGAAAGACTGAAGTTATCCCATAGTTTAATTAAGTTCATGACAAACCTACATGGCTGAAATTTGAATTAATCCAGTATTAACAGCAAAATTTACGTATGCAATTGCTTTCCTGTGTCAAAATAATTTTTGATTTTCATTTATTTTGTAATTTTTGTTTTTTTTCTTACATAGATTGATTTCGAACACTTTCCAAAGCAAATTCTTCTTTTTTTATTTTTCACAATTTTCCCATTTATTCAAACATCGTTATTTTTATTCAAAAAGGCAAGTCACAAAACAGTAGGCTTCAAAAAAGTTTCTCCAAATGATGAGATTTGTGTAAGTTGCATTTTTTAATTGATTGACATCATCGTATTGCTGAAAATGGATATTGAATTTATAATTGCTTGACATAACTAGATTATGCTTTATCAAGAAGACATATATTTTGTGATAAATTTCATGTTTACGTTTAGCAGCAGTGTATTAAGTTATTAAAATTTTTAAAAGGAAAATAAATATATTATAAACGAATTATTGCTGAAAATAAAATACCAAAATATAAGCACTTTCGTGAAATCATCAATACAGACGGCAAGCTGCACATGTTCTACAGCAGGTTGATGCTGTAATCCATGTAAACTGGCAATGAGTATAAAGCTAGGAGGTGGAAATCAGCATTTACTACTCAATTCACTGGCTTTAATCAGCAATTCCATGACGAATTCACTACTACGAATTGTGCCGTCAGGCCTCACCATGTTTTATAAATTTATTTAATTGATTCAAATAAACTATATAAAAACGATTTTTTTTTCGTATGTTCCAATTTTCATCTGCCATGGACTTGGTTATTATTGGAAAATGGAAAACATTTTCTTAAACGTTAGCGCAGTATTTTCCATTGGTACAAGGAAATGAATGTGAATTAGTGCGCGATGCAACGTTTGAAGTGCATAATAAATAACTGCTTTATAATTAGCCTCTATATTTTGTCGTGCCATATATTATAATATAAAAATGATAACGATTCCACATTTTCTAACGCGACAACCGTGATGCACAACTTTCAGTAATTAACACTGCATGTGCATTACATTAAATTATCAATTCATTATGCTAGCGTTCTCAGTAAATGTTGTTTTGCCAATTTTTATTTTTTTGCATTCATTTCTCTTCTGTTCAAAGTGGTTGATTAAAGTCTGAATGAAACGCTCACTAAACAATCAGTTCCTTTAAATTAATGAATGAATTTCGCTGAACATTGCAAAGTATTATTATTGTGCAAGTGCAACTTCACTTACGTGTGGCACCATTTTATACTTCCTTAATTTACGCCATAATATTATTTGAGATATATAGTGACTTTTATATGTAACGTATTCAGCATTTTGTTGTTGTTCAGCAATTATTATAATCTTTGGTAATGGCTCATTACATTGTTATACGTTTTCAAAGCATACATGCATTTCTAGGTCAGCAGAGTAACTTTATGCTAATGTGATGGTAAACATTGCCGTTGGCATTCTGTTACGTGCACTTTGTGCCATTCAAATGCGGTAGCAATGTTCCTTATATAAATTTCTGTTTATTGAGGGCACTCCATTATAGAATAAATGTTCGCTGCTGAAGGGCGGTCTAATTACTTACTGCATTGCGTTATTTGGTCATTTTCATGTTTCAGTTCAACAAATGCGTTGTGATTGTTGGACTGAAAATATGATGAAACCACGAACATCAGTTGGTAAATGTTTGGTTCTACGTTTGCTTTATACGTCATTCCTGGCAGGTCTGCTGACAGGTATGAATTTTTACGTATTTGCTATTTTTTCATACAATGTTTTCTTTCATTCTCTTGACATACTGCACTAAACATGCCCGCGTATAAAGCTTTTCCTAGTAGTTTGATTTTAGTCTTTTTGAATGGAAACTAACGCGTTGTGCTTCAGTAATGATGTTCAACTAATATTCGAGACTTTATTACGGACAAGCTAATATATAATAGTACTAATGGTGTATTTTGCTATAATTTTCAATAGTCCTTACAATCCATTTGTAAAGTAGTACTCTGACATAGCATTTGAACCCCTCCCGCATTATCTTTACTGTCCACTGTAATGTTTATTGCTAAGGGAACATACTTGTCCAATTGTTTAAAGGAAATGTCCGTCCCCGGGAAACTGCAGTCGCACAATCGCACCCTTAAATGCTCGTCACTGATCAAATTGTGCACAGGATTGTTTCAGCATGACATAGGAAAGCTGCTGTTAGCTAGAAAAAACACTTTTATACTACCACCTTTGATACTTTCAGAATGGCAGTAACGTTCCCTTCATTTTTGAAATGACTCCTTAAAGTTTTTATTATGTCATTGTACCGCCAATAGCACTGACTTATACAGATGCCCCTTTTTTATATCATTGAGGAAATACCTCAGTGACCATCAATGTTGTCAGTATTGATAAATAACTTCCACCACTTCAACTTCCACCTCCTCCATCCTTCAACTTCTTACTCATTCCTTTCTGCTGTACTGTCCCGCCCTCCTTTCCTTTCTAATGATCCCCATCATTGAGCTCGTAGTAATACTAAGCTTAACAGAGTGCCCACCCTTTTTTCGAGCTGAATGAACAGCACTTAGCTGTTTTTATCTCATATAAATCTAATTTCTCATAATTGCTCTCGACTAGCAATATAACCAAATCCAGGCTACTTCTGATTCTTTTGTTTTATTCTTTTCATAGAATGCAATGCAGAATTGTCACCTGCATAAGTTTCTTGAATTCATTGCAAATCGTTCAGTTACTGAATTTCTGCGAGTAGGTTTATCTTACAGTGTATGAAGCGCAGTGGTGCAGTGCTCAACGAAGTTTGCAATCTTGTCATAAATCATAAGGTGCAAACAAAAGTTTAGATGAGCTGTCAACCGGCATATCCACTGGAGCAGCCGCTTACCATCATTATGTCTACGCTGCGCACTTGTTAATTCTGTGCTGAGATAAATTATATCTTATAAAATTTCTGTCGCAGTTCTTATTATCATAAAATTTCATGACAACTTTAATTTTCCATAAATCTGAAAACGTATTTTATTTTCGAAACTATTTTCAATGGAAGCTATTTTTTTATTATCCATATAATTTTGATTAGAAGAAACGCATTGATAAAATATAAATTATTGAATCACCTTGTACTTTCAAGCAACTAAATTACACAACATCATAAATACGCAGTGATAGCATTTCCGTTTATTTTTAGTAATTTGCGATGCTTCATGTTAATAAGTTTACGTTTTAGGTAATTTTAGGGAAGAAATTTGCATAACAATGCAATATTGCGTAGTAATAGGAAGTGTGTAAATAAAAACGTAATAAATTTCATCGTCTCGTTTCATAATGTTGCTCGTAATGTTTATTTTACTGCGCTATTACTGATGGAAAATTAGGTTGATCTTCCTGAGGCAAAGTAAATAGTCATTTGCATAATTTACTTATTATACAATTGACTAAGCACATCGATTTTATTAGGCTATGCAGTTCATTGCAATGCTATCAATCTAGCACGTGGTCAACTATAATTCCGCTCTTCAACACCATCCATGAATGACTGGTAAGTTGGATTTCATATTTTGGTGGTGGCATGCTGTGCATGTTATGTTACATGTATGGTGAATGGAAACTGGCGGGTCTCTTTTCTAATGTTATTATTGCTAACTTTTAGGTATATCAGATGCTAAAGACGAAGTAGTACATATTTTTTGTTTTTTATTTTGAGATGGCTGTATTAATATAATTTTCTTTCAGAATTCTCATTATTATGTATTCATATCAATGAATGTGAAACAACCAAATTCTGAAAACTGAATATGGTAACTATGCATCATGATGAATATGCCTTGCTTTTTACTTGAATTTTTCTGTTAAATTTAAGTTGAAGGTTGCAGTGCCATTAGCGCTACATTGCTTTCATTCTAACTGCAGCATTAATATTAAATTATCATGTATATGATATCATTGATTAGGTGCTCTTTATTCAATTCTTTTAAGAATTGAAAATTACATTCGCCTTGCTACGTTTTGAAAATGCCCAGATGCAATCTATTATCAGTAAAGACAGGTAAAAGTTGTTGAACAGTGGTTGTTGGAGTTGCTTACATAGCGTTCAAAAAACATATGACAAAAAACAGTAAGTATTGAATTTGTTGAATTAGACAGCAAGACGATGGGCGTATTAGATATATGTACAATCTGGTAAAATCTTTAATAACAGATTACGTCATCAGCTGAGCTTTTATGGAGTTTTATTTGTTCTGAGCACCGTGATAAGTCATGTTCACATCACTTCGTTCAAAATGTGGCATCACAAACATCCGTAAGTATTGAATTTGCTCCTGATTGCATTGTATACATTTTATCCACGACAGCATTACATTGACGTTAATGGAATACGATATTTCTTCTGATAGCGCTCTGAGTTAGTTGAAGTTGGTGCAGTGACGCTTCCCGGTTGTTCTAGTGTAGTTTCACTTATCATAAGAGTAAGAAGGAATTGATTGTAATTGTAGCAGATTTCTCTGAGTCAGTCGAGCAGCGTTCATATACATCCTTACAACGTATTGTCAGTGCGCTTCCAATGTAATATGACAAAAATTAGTAAGTAGTTTTTGTTTATAATAGCTGTGGATTATGTCGTCTCATGAGGCCTGTCCTGATGCCAACCAGTGTTCACCTGTAAATAATGGCGTTTTCTAGCCGTCCCAGTGTGCCTTTGCTTATCACAAATAGTAAGAAAGAATTTGTGACAGCAATCAAATACGTTAAATCAATACAACCAGTATGTCGCTTGGCAAACTGGCTCTTCCGTTTAGTCGCAGCCGATGCCACTCAAATTGCGTTTCCTATGGTTTCGATGTTTGTCCTTGTCACATAGGGTAAGGAAGAATTAAGCAAGCTTTAATGTTTAAGTGCGTGAATATGAGAGCCGCATCGTGATTGCCCCATCGAATAAGGTAAGTAGTTCCATTTTTTTTTCAAATTTTGTAAACTTAAAAAACAGTGAAGTGAACTGTTATTCGTCTTCAATTTTTATAGTGTTTTTCATATCAACTGTATATTACGACTAATATTGTATATTTTACAGATTTGTATCTTGTATATCCTACAAAGATCCTACATACACATTACATTGTGTTTATCCTTGTATATCCATCATACATTACATCATACATTATCATTTGTTTTTATTTTCATTTTTCAAGTCAGTCGACTGATTTTCAGTTCTTGATTTCAGAATCATTTTTGTCCTTGTATAGGTAATTCAAGTGAATTTTAATTTTAGATCTGCATTTATAGAAATGCAAGATAGTAATTTGCATACAGGTAAGGTGGTGTTGAGGTAAGTGGAGTAACGGTTTCACAGCGTAGAGGTATGTGTAATGCAGGTAAGTAGCGTCAAAGTAAGTGGATAGCGTAAAGGTAAGTGGATAGAAGGTAAGTACGATAGCGTGGAGGTAAGTGGATAAAAGGTAAGTACGATAGCGTGGAGGTAAGGGATAAAAGGTAAGTAC
>NW_003526941.1:3962632-3964041 GCF_000181795.1 Trichinella spiralis
AATTTTCCCATAAATCTGAAATAACGAATATTGTTTTTTTGAAATCTGATTTCAATTGGCAAGTTGATTTTTTTTTTTTCCATATCATTCTGATTTAGAAGAAGAAGCATTGGTAAAATTTAAATAATTGAATCACAATTGACCTTGCAAGCACAAGAATTTCACAACCTCATCATTATGCAGTGACAGCAATTGCATTTATTTTTAGTAATATGAGATGGTTCATGTTAATAAGTTTAAGTTTTAGGTAATTTTAGGGAAAAAGAAGGCATAACAATGCCAAATCAATTAGTAATAGTAATAGGGTAAATAAAAACGTAATAAAAATCATCGTCTTGTTTCATAATGTTGCTCGTAATGGTTATGTTAATGCGCTATTACTGATGGAAAAGTAGGTTGATCTTCATGATGCAAAGTAAATAGTCATTTGCATAATTTTAATATAATACAATTGCATAAGCACATGGATTTTGTTAGGATATGCAGTTCAAGGCAATGGTATCAATATAGCACGTGCTCAACTTTAATTACGATTTTCATCTCCATCCATGAATGACTGGTAAGTTGGATTTCTATTTTGGTGGTGGCATGCTGTGCATGTTATGTTACAGGTATGGGGAAGGGAAACGGGCGGGTCTCTTTTTTAATGTTATTATTGCTAACTTTTAGGTATATCAGATGCTAAAGACGAAGTAGTACATATTTTTTGTTTTTTATTTTGAGATGGCTGTATTAATATAATTTTCTTTCAGAATTCTCATTATTATGTATTCATATCAATGAATGTGAAACTCTGAAAACTGAATATGGTAACTATGCATCATGATGAATATGCCTTGCTTTTTACTTGAATTTTTCTGTTAAATTTAAGTTGAAGGTTGCAGTGCCATTAGCGCTACATTGCTTTCATTCTAACTGCAGCATTAATATTAAATTATCATGTATATGATATCATTGATTAGGTGCTCTTTATTCAATTCTTTTAAGAATTGAAAATTACATTCGCCTTGCTACGTTTTGAAAATGCCCAGATGCAATCTATTATCAGTAAAGACAGGTAAAAGTTGTTGAACAGTGGTTGTTGGAGTTGCTTACATAGCGTTCAAAAAACATATGACAAAAAACAGTAAGTATTGAATTTGTTGAATTAGACAGCAAGACGATGGGCGTATTAGATATATGTACAATCTGGTAAAATCTTTAATAACAGATTACGTCATCAGCTGAGCTTTTATGGAGTTTTATTTGTTTTGAGCACCGTGATAAGTCATGTTCACATCACTTCGTTCAAAATGTGGCATCACAAACATCCGTAAGTATTGAATTTGCTCCTGATTGCATTGTATACATTTTATCCACGACAGCATTACATTGACGTTAATGGAATACGATTTTCTTCTGATAGCGCT
>NW_003526941.1:3964051-3964837 GCF_000181795.1 Trichinella spiralis
GATAGCGTGGAGGTAAGTGGATAAAAGGTAAGTACGATAGCGTGGAGGTAAGTGGATAAAAGGTAAGTACGATAGCGTGGAGGTAAGTGGATAAAAGGTAAGTACGATAGCGTAGAGGTAAGTGGATAAAAGGTAAGTACGATAGCGTAGAGGTAAGTGGATAAAAGGTAAGTAGGATAGCGTAGAGGTAAGTGGATAAAAGGTAAGTAGGATAGCGTAGAGGTAAGTGGATAAAAGGTAAGTAGGATAGCGTAGAGGTAAGTACGATAACGAAGAGGTAAGTGGATAAAAGGTAAGTAAAATGCTTTAAAATAAAAGTACAGGTAAGTGTAAGTGGAGAGTCCGGGTATTGCAGAACAAATTGTAAGTACAGTTAGGCAAGTAGAAAGAAAGGCCTGAATTTTAACCGCTTAGGGGTAATATGCAAATTTTCATATCCCTAAAGGCAAATATTGTGCAATAAAATGCTTTCGGCATAGCCTGCGGGAATATGCAAATTTTTATTTGCCCTGGGGCATAGCCCGAGGCGACGCCTAGGGCTAAATTTCAAAAAATTTCGAAATTTTCAAAAAATTGCCTGAGGCATAGCCCCAGGCGTAGCCTGAGGGCAAAAAAAATTTGCATATTACCCTGAGGCGATTAAAAATTTGCATAAAAACCTCCTTAGGGCAAATATTGTGCTAAAAATTGCCTGGGGGATAGCCTGCGGGAATATGCAAATTTTTATTTGCCCTGGGGCATAGCCCGAGCGACGCCTAGGGCTAAATTTCAAAAATTTCGAAATTT
>NW_003526941.1:3964847-3967092 GCF_000181795.1 Trichinella spiralis
CCAGTTGTTGTTGTGTGCAGTTGTCGTATGTTTTCGAAAGGGAATCCGGTTGATATTCCGGAACCGAGTAACGGAGACAAAGAGTAGCGCTTTAATCTCTCTGTGGGGTTGGCGTTCAACTCAATCGCGCGGTAACGCAAGCGAACTCGGAAAATGACCGTCGTGAGTTTCGAAAAGAGTTTTCTTTTCTTTTTAAGGGACGCATTCCCTGGAACCGGGTTGTCCGGAGATAGGGATTCTGGTATCCATAAAACGCCGACTTTTTCACGGTGTTCGGAGCGCTCTCGTCGGTACGTGAAAATCCGAGCGACGCCTGGTAAATCTCGTACTTGGTCGTACTGATATCCGCAGCAGGTCTCCTAGGTGAATAGCCTCTGGCCGATAGAATAATGTAGGTAAGGGAAGTCGGCAAAACGGATCCGTAACTTCGGAACAAGGATTGGCTCTAAGGGCTGGGCCGATCGGGCTGAGGTTTCTACTTACCTTGTATGCGTAGACTACTTACCTTCAGAAGTATGCTTACCTTCACATTTATACTTACCTTCACATTTATACTTACCTTCCCATTTATACTTACCTTCTCAATTGTACTTACCTTCACACCTATTCTTACCTGACTTACCCATTTTTCTTCATACTTACCTCTAGTCTACTTCCAAGACTTTACGCAATTTACTTAGCCATGTTGCCTTGAACTGAATCTCTGAATATTAACTGGATCTAAAATAAATTCTTACGTAAACTAAAATCTTGAACACTGGTACCAAACAATTGCAAATGGATATCTGAAAAGCAAAGCTATAAAAACCTGAAAAACAGAAACAACAAAATTTACACTAAACCAGTATATGTACGTACGTCGACAAACTGAGCGGCAGGAACTGGTGGTAGTGCTTTGTGACGACGTTTTTATTTATCGACGTGATTAGAACTCTTTGTAAAAAAACCACATGTTCAATAACGCATAGTAACCAAAAAATGGAATTTCATTCATCTAAATCTAAACTTAATTTGATTCTGAAAATATTTGCAAAACAAGTATGCTTAAAAGTAAATAATATTAAACTGATATAAAACAGCCATATTATAAAAAATTGAAGACAAATAACAGTGCATCGTTGTTCCTTAATTACTAAGCAATGATTAATAAGTACAAATAATTACTAAGTATACAAATTTGCAGAAAAATTACTTGTTACATTTGGTTGTCATTCAGGATGCAGTTGCGCGCTAAAACACTCAATTAAGCATTCTTAGTCTGTGATAAGCCACATTACAGTGTGACCGCTGTCACTCAAAGTAAACGAAACCTCTACTTACTAATTTGTCATATCACTTTGGTCATATCATGGCAATGATGGCAATTCACACTACCAAATTTGTAGAATATACACGGGCATCAGCGCAATTCGACTGTATTGACAATATCTGCAACTAATACAAATCTTTTTACTTTTACAATAAGGGAAACCACACTGATTCCTGTATCATTACTGGGTAACAACATTACGCCGCTTTCTAATTTCTAATGACGCAGAGCGCCATCAGTATGAATGGTAAAAATGTTGATGATGTAATCCATTCCTATAATGGCCAAAAGCAGTACTTACTTATTTTCTGATGCCACATTTAGAACGCATTGATGTAAACTTGATATACCATGTTGGCCAGAGCGACAGGAATTAGAAAACGCTTCGATTATGATGACGCCCTCTGCTAAATTCAATAACAAGCAGCATACAGTATCAAATATAAGTAGAATTAGAAATCATTAATAATAGTAACAGACTATGGAATAGTAGTTACTGATTTTTGTCATGCACATCCTTCCCAAATGGTAGTTAGGGTTTCCTCCACAGTGCACAAAAAAGAAGTATAACAAACATCATTGAAAAAGTTCCACTGCATTTGCATAACCCATAGCTATAATATACTGCATCAAATTCATTCTTACTCTGAAGATGAAGTAAACCAGAAAGCGGAACTGTTGAGACACATGACTGCTCACGGTAGAAACAGAGCGATTGTTAAACTAAAAAACAGTAATAAATAACACAAAGAAATAAAACATTCGATAAAGAAACATAGTTACATAGTTAGCATAGTTACCATATTTAATTAGTCTTCAGAATCAGGTTGCTTTCACATTCCCCACATAAAATAATGTCAATTCTGAAAGGTAAATTATATCACAAAATAAAAAAACAAGAACAAAGATAAAACAAACATCGGTGCTGATCGTGGT
>NW_003526941.1:3967102-3967700 GCF_000181795.1 Trichinella spiralis
CCCTGAGGCGATCAAAAATTTGCATAAAACTTTCCTTAGGGCAAATATTGTGCTAAAAATTGCCTGGGGGATAGCCTGCGGGAATATGCAAATTTTTATTTGCCCTGGGGCGTAGCCTGAGGGTAAAGCCTGGGGCTATATTTTAAAAAATTCGAAATTTTCAGAATTTTGCCTGAGGCATAGCCCCAGGCGTAGCCTGAGGCATAGCCCCAGGCGTAGCCTGAGGGCAAATAAAAATTTGCATATTACCCATAGGTGATTAAAAATTTGCATATTTCATTAAATAAATCGCCTGAGGCTTAAAATTTGTAATTTCTATTTACAAGTACATTTACCTTCACTCTTTACATATACTTTACAATGCTCACCTTCATACCACTTACCTTCACCTATGCAGTAATCACCTTCATATATATATTCATACTTACCTTCACCCTATAGACTACTTACCCTCACATTTATACTTACCTTCACCCTATAGACTACTTACCTTCACATTTATACTTCCCTTCACCCTATAGACTACTTACCTTCACCCTGTAGACTACTTACCTTCACATTTATACTTACCTTCACATTCATACTTACCTTCACATTT
>NW_003526941.1:3969636-3971660 GCF_000181795.1 Trichinella spiralis
ATCTGCAACTAATACAAATCTTTTTACTTTTACAATAAGGGAAACCCCACTGATTCCTGTATCATTACTGGGTAACAACATTACGCCGCTTTCTAATTTCTAATGACGCAGAGCGCCATCAGTATGAATGGTAAAAATGTTGATGATGTAATCCATTCCTATAATGGCCAAAAGCTGTACTTACTTATTTTCTGATGCCACATTTAGAACGCATTGATGTAAACTTGATACACCATGTTGGCCAGAGCGACAGGAATTAGAAAACGCTTCGATTATGATGACGCCCTCTGCTAAATTCAATAACAAGCAGCATACAGTATCAAATATAAGTAGAATTAGAAATCATTAATAATAGTAACAGACTATGGAATAGTAGTTACTGATTTTTGTCATGCACATCCTTCCCAAATGGTAGTTAGGGTTTCCTCCACAGTGCACAAAAAAGAAGTATAACAAACATCATTGAAAAAGTTCCACTGCATTTGCATAACCCATAGCTATAATATACTGCATCAAATTCATTCTTACTCTGAAGATGAAGTAAACCAGAAAGCGGAACTGTTGAGACACATGACTGCTCACGGTAGAAACAGAGCGATTGTTAAACTAAAAAACAGTAATAAATAACACAAAGAAATAAAACATTCGATAAAGAAACATAGTTACATAGTTAGCATAGTTACCATATTTAATTAGTCTTCAGAATCAGGTTGCTTCACATTCACCACATAAAATAATGTCAATTCTGAAAGTAAATTATATCACAAAATAAAAAACAAAGAACAAAGATAAAACAAACAATGGTGCTGATCGTGGTGCTATGCTACAAGGAAATAAACATAATTACAAACAAACAGGAGTGAAAAATTATAATGAGGCATAGTTACCATATTCAGTTCGTTTATTGAATCTGATAGATTCATATTCATTCATATGAACATTAAAAAATGCCCATTCTGAAAGAAAATTATATCACAAAATAAAAAACAAAGAATTCCTTCTTCTTCAGCATGTGATGTACCTGAAAGTTAGCAATAACAACAATAGAAAAGAAACCCGCCAGTTTCCATTCACCATACATGTAACATAACATGCACAGCATGCCACCACCAAAATATGAAATCCAACTTACCAGTCATTCATGGATGGTGTTGAAGAGCGGAATTATAGTTGACCACGTGCTAGATTGATAGCATTGCAATGAACTGCATAGCCTAATAAAATCGATGTGCTTAGTCAATTGTATAATAAGTAAATTATGCAAATGATTATTTACTTTGCCTCAGGAAGATCAACCTAATTTTCCATCAGTAATAGCGCAGTAAAATAAACATTACGAGCAACATTATGAAACGAGACGATGAAATTTATTACGTTTTTATTTACACACTTCCTATTACTACGTAATATTGCATTGTTATGCAAATTTATTCCCTAAAATTACCTAAAACGTAAACTTATTAACATGAAGCATCGCAAATTACTAAAAATAAACGGAAATGCTATCACTGCGTATTTATGCATGTTGTGTAATTTAGTTGCTTGAAAGTACAAGGTGATTCAATAATTTATATTTTATCAATGCGTTTCTTCTAATCAAAATTATATGGATAATAAAAAAATAGCTTCCATTGAAAATAGTTTCGAAAATAAAATACGTTTTCAGATTTATGGAAAATTAAAGTTGTCATGAAATTTTATGATAATAAGAACTGCGACAGAAATTTTATAAGATATAATTTATCTCAGCACAGAATTAACAAGTGCGCAGCGTAGACATAATGATGGTAAGCGGCTGCTCCAGTGGATATGCCGGTTGACAGCTCATCTAAACTTTTGTTTGCACCTTATGATTTATGACAAGATTGCAAACTTCGTTGAGCACTGCACCACTGCGCTTCATACACTGTAAGATAAACCTACTCGCAGAAATTCAGTAACTGAACGATTTGCAATGAATTCAAGAAACTTATGCAGGTGACAATTCTGCATTGCATTCTATGAAAAGAATAAAACAAAAGAAT
>NW_003526941.1:3971670-3977702 GCF_000181795.1 Trichinella spiralis
AAACATAGTACCATAGTAGCATAGGTACATATTAATAGTCTCAGAATCAGGTTGCTTCACATTCACCACATAAAAATAATGTCAATTCTGAAAGTAAATTATATCACAAAATAAAAAACAAAGAACAAAGATAAAACAAACAATGGTGCTGATCGTGGTGCTATGCTACAAGGAAATAAACATAATTACACACAAACAGGAGTGAAAAATTATAATGAGGCATAGTTACCATATTCAGTTCGTTTATGATCTGATAGATTCATATTCATTCATATGAACATTAAAAAATGCCCATTCTGAAAGAAAATTATATCACAAAATAAAAAACAAAGAATTCCTTCTTCTTCAGCATGTGATGTACCTGAAAGTTAGCAATAACAACAATAGAAAAGAAACCCGCCAGTTTCCATTCACCATACATGTAACATAACATGCACAGCATGCCACCATCAAACTAACAAATCGAACTTACCAGTCATTCATGGATGGTGTTGAAGAGCGGAATTATAGTTGACCACGTGCTAGATTGATAGCATTGCAATGAACTGCATAGCCTAATAAAATCGATGTGCTTAGTCAATTGTATAATAAGTAAATTATGCAAATGACTATTTACTTTGCCTCAGGAAGATCAACCTAATTTTCCATCAGTAATAGCGCAGTAAAATAAACATTACGAGCAACATTATGAAACGAGACGATGAAATTTATTACGTTTTTATTTACACGCTTCCTATTACTACGCAATATTGCATTGTTATGCAAATTTCTTCCCTAAAATTACCTAAAACGTAAACTTATTAACATGAAGCATCGCAAATTACTAAAAATAAACGGAAATGCTATCACTGCGTATTTATGATGTTGTGTAATTTAGTTGCTTGAAAGTACAAGGTGATTCAATAATTTATATTTTATCAATGCGTTTCTTCTAATCAAAATTATATGGATAATAAAAAAAATAGCTTCCATTGAAAATAGTTTCGAAAATAAAATACGTTTTCAGATTTATGGAAAATTAAAGTTGTCATGAAATTTTATGATAATAAGAACTGCGACAGAAATTTTATAAGATACAATTTATCTCAGCACAGAATTAACAAGTGCGCAGCGTAGACATGATGGTAAGCGGCTGCTCCAGTGGATATGCCGGTTGACAGCTCATCTAAACTTTTGTTTGCACCTTATGATTTATGGCAAGATTGCAAACTTCGTTGAGCACTGCACCACTGCGCTTCATACACTGTAAGATAAACCTACTCGCAGAAATTCAGTAACTGAACGATTTGCAATGAATTCAAGAAACTTATGCAGGTGACAATTCTGCATTGCATTTCTATGAAAAAGAATNAAAACAAAAGAATCAGAAGTAGCCTGGANTTTGGNTTATATTGNCTAGTNCGAGANGCAATTATGAGAAATTAGATTTATNATGNAGGATAAAAATCAGCTAAGTTGCTGTTCATTTCAGCTTCGAAATTAGAGGGGTGGGGCACTCTGTTAAGCGTTAGTATTACTACGAGCTCAAGTGATGGGGGATCATCAGAAAGGAATAGGAGGGCGGGACAGTATAGCAGGAAGGAATGAGTAAGAAGTTGAAGGATGGAGGAGTTGGAAGTTGAAAGTGGTGGAAGTTATTTATCAATACTGACAACATTGATGGGCGCTGAGTTATTTTNCTCAAATAACAGAAAATAGGGGCATCTGTATAAGTCAGTGCTATTGGCGGTACAATGGATCATAATAAAAACTTTAAAGAAGTCATTTCCAAAAATGAAGGGGAACGTTTACTGCCATTTCTGGAAAGTATCAAAGGGTGGTAGTATAAAAGTGTTTTTTCTAGCTAACAGCAGCTTTCCTATGTCATGCTGAAACAACCTTGTGCACGATATGAGAAGTGACAAGCATTTAAGGGTGCGACTGTGCGACTGCNNTATCCCGGTGACAGACATTTCCTTTAAACAATTGGGCAAGTATGTTACTTTACCAATAAACATTACAGTGGGCAGTAAACATAATGCGGGAAGGGTTCAACTGCTATGTCAGAGTACTACTTTACAAATTGATTTGTAAGGACGATTGAAAATTATAGCAAAATACACCATTAGTACTATTATATATTTAGCTTGTCCGTAATAAAAGTCTCGAATATTAGTTGAACATCATTACTGATAGCACAACGCGTTAGTTTCCATTCAAAAAGACTAAAATCAAACTACTAGGAAAAGCTTTATACGCGGGCATGTTTAGTGCAGTATGTCAAGAGAATGAAAGAAAACATTGTATGAAAAAATAGCAAATACGTAAAAATTCATACCTGTCAGCAGACCTGCCAGGAATGACGTATAAAGCAAACGTAGAACCAAACATTTACCAACTGATGTTCGTGGTTTCATCATATTTTCAGTCCAACAATCACAACGCATTTGTTGAACTGAAACATGAAAATGACCAAATAACGCAATGCAGTAAGTAATTAGACCGCCGTTCAGCAGCGAACATTTATTCTATAATGGAGTGCCCTCAATAAACAGAAAATTTATANAANGGNAACATTNGCTACCGCATTTTGAAGNGGCACNNNGTGCGACGTAACAGGAATGCCCAACGGGCCAATGTTTAACCATCACATTAGCATAAAGTTACTCTGCTGACCCTAGANAATGCATGTATGCTTTGAAAAACGTATAACACTGGCAATGAGCCAGCACCGAAAGATTATAATAATTGCTGAACAACAACAAAACCCTCAAAACGTTACAGATCAAAGCCACTATCTATCACAAATAATATTATGGCGTAAATTAAAGAAGTATAAAATAGTGCCTTACGTTAATGGGGTTGTACTAGCACGATAATAATACTTTGCAGTGTTCAGCAAAATTCATTCATTAATTTAAAGGAACTGAGTGTTTAGTGTACGTTTCAATCATTTTGAAACAGCGCAGCGATGAACTGTATATCTAGAGGGAAAATTTCGTTTTACAAGTCTTTCAATTTTTGTGCTTACTAAAATCAAAAAGCACGTAACTAGTTAAACATACATGCATTATTCATAAAAAATACCAGAAAAATGTTTTAATATTAAAGTGCTACCTTGATGCAGTTTCTTTCATTTACACTCTTGTCACGCACCGCAGCAATTAATAGAATATCACTCAAAATATTGACCATGCATACAGCATTCACCTTTCCATGATTTTCCTTATAACCTTCTTATCAGTGATTTGACTATCATCTTTCTTTATACTTCGTTATTTTTAATTAATAATAATATTTCGATGATTTTAATCGAGAAATATACTTAAGAAATTTTACTGCATTCCACAGGATTGCAAACAGAATTATATTTAACGGGAATACAATTTAAAAATGCATCAAATTAAATTTGCATATAAGCCCATTTACTGAATACATTTAGTGCTTCATGTTGTTGCATGAAGGAACGGTTCTTCGTTTTCAAAGATGATTTATGCTTCACCATAGGAAAAGCATTCAGTTTCGCCAGCTGCTTTTTATTACGACCCACGTGAGTCCCCTGTAACTTCTGCTTGCTATAACTGCACGCATCACGATCAGTTTCTGAAGGTGCCTTTCTTGCTTGATGATGTTGACTGATTCTGAATACGTGGTGAGGAGAACTGCGGGAGAAAATCCCAACATGAATAGGTAGTGAAGGTTGTGGCGGGCTTTATACTACTCAGAATGGATGGAGAAGCAAGAAACGGGCGGGTGTCGCATTATGAATGGGTGGGGAGGTAAGGCAAAGCGTGTATAACACACTTAACAACTGGAGGCGGGGTTGCGGAGGGATACTTCACTACGAAAGGCAGTAGGAGATGTGTCGAGCGGGTACAACACTTTGTATAGATGGTGAAGGGATTGCCGTGGGCCTTATTGCACTCAGAATGGATGGTGGAGGGATTGACGAGCTGGTATACCGCATTGATAGGTTAATGGAGGGGTGGTGAGCAAGTAAACCGCTCTGAATGGATGGTGTAGGTGTGGCAGGGCGTATATAACTCTCTTAATAAATAGAAGAGGAGTTGCGGAAGAGTACATCACTCTGAAAGGCTGCTGGAGTTGTGGCGAGCAAGTAGACCACTCTGAATGGATAATGGAGGGATTGGGGGGGGGGGATTGGGTTTACAACTCTGAATGGGTGGTGGAGGGGTGCGGACGGGGATATTATTCAATATGGATGGTGACGTGGTGAGTGGGTGCATGTAGCACTCTGAATGGGTGGAGAAAATAGTGCCGGGTGGGTACACTTCTTTGAATCAGAGATGGATGTGTTTCAGACGAGCATACCACTGTGATTAGGTGGAGGAAATGTGTCGAGCGTGTATACCAATATGAATTGGGGGTGGAGGTGTGCCAGTCGTGTGTACCACACCTGACAAAGCGTATAACACTCAGAATGTGTTTTGGGGTGAGTGGCTGGCGGGTAAAGAACTCTTGATAGATGATGGACTGGAGGCGGTCAGAAATACAACGCTGAATAACTGGTCGAAGGTTTAACGTTCAGGTTCAGAACTCTGAATAGCCATGGAAAAGGTGGTGGGCGGGTGTTCCACTCTGATGAGGTGGAAATATGGTGAGCAGGTATACAACACTGAATTGATGCTGGAGGGGTGTGGGGCAGGTATACTGATCCTAAGGAGTTATGAAGGGAATGGTGAAAAGGTGCATCAGAGTGAATGGATGTTGTTCGGGCTGGCCTGTCAGTAGGTTGTGGAGTGAGTGGACGACGGGTAAACAACTCTGTGTGGTGGACTGGTGGCTAAAGGATATGCAACAGCAAATGAATAGCACAGGGATTGGCGTTCGGGTTCACAACTCTGAATAGATGGTGGAAGGCAGGAGGTGGTATTGCAATGCGATTGTGCGGTGGAAATGTGGTGAGCGGGTATATAACTCAGAATTGGTACTGGAGGGATGTGGGGACGGTATAAAGCTACTAAGGAGTGGTGAATGAAGTGGTAGATAGGTGCATCATTGTGAATGGATATTGGATGAGCGCGCCAGCTGTATACCGCTCTGAATGCATTGTGGAATGAGTGGACATCGGGTATACAACAGTTGAAGTGTTATGGACTGGGGGCGGACGGTTACAGATGGCCGAATAATTGCTCTAGCGATTGGTTGGACTTCGCTTCACGTTCAGCTTCACAACTCTGAATAGGTGGTGGAGGGAAGGAGGGCGCGTATCGCACTGCGATTATGTGGTGGGAATGTGGTGAGCATCCATACAACTCAGAATTCATGATGGAGGTGTGGGTCGGGTGTACCACACCTGATGAGTGGTAGATGGAGAAGTAGGAAGGTGCAGTGTGAATGGTTGCTGGATGGGCGGTCCGGCCGTATACCACTCTAAATGCATTGTGCAATGAGTGGACAGCGTGTATACAACAATTGATGGGTGATGGACTGGGGGCGGGCGGGTATACAGGGCAAGGCGGCAAAGGAAGAAGGAATGAAGTTGTCAGATGCGCTCTTCGACTCAATCTTCACGTATAATATTCAGGCGTAGCTTCATTTATCAATACTACCAACATTGATGGGCATTGAGTTATTTTCTCAATGACATAAAGAAGGGGCATCTGTATAAGTCAGTGCTATTGGCAGTACAAAAACATAATAGAAACTTTAAGGAGTTATTTCAAAATTGAAGGGAACGTTACTGCCATTCTGAAAGTATCAAAAGTGGTAGTATAAAAGTGTGTTCACTAGCTAACAGCAGCTTTCCTATGTCATGCTGAAACAATCTTGCGCACGATTTGAGCAGTGACAAGCATTTAAGGGTGCGATTGTGCGACTGCAGCATCCCGGTGACAGACATTTCCTTTAAACAACTGGGCAAGTATGTTACCTTAGCAATAAACATTACAGTGGGCGGTAAAGATAATGTGTTAGTGGTTCAACTGCTATGGTCCATAATAACCTTACCAAATGGAATTGTTAAGGACTATTTGAAATTATAGCACAATACACCCCTAGTACATTATATATTAGCCTTGGCCGCTAATAAA
>NW_003526941.1:3977712-3995820 GCF_000181795.1 Trichinella spiralis
AGCTTTATACGCGGGCATGTTTAGTGCAGTATGTCAAGAGAATGAAAGAAAACATTGTATGAAAAAATAGCAAATACGTAAAAATTCATACCTGTCAGCAGACCTGCCAGGAATGACGTATAAAGCAAACGTCGAGCCAAACATTTACCAACTGATGTCCGTGGTTTCATCATATTTTCAGTCTAACGATCACAACGTATTTGTTGAACTGAACCATGATAATGACCAAATAACGCAATGCAGAAAGTAATTAGACCGCTCTTCAGCAGCGAATATTAATATAATAGTGCAGTTCTCTCAGTAAGCAGAAATTTATATAAGGAACATTGCTTCCGCATTTGCATAGCACAAAGTGCACGTAGCAGAATGCCAACGGCAGTGCTTACCATCACATTAGCATAAAGTTATTCTGCTGACCTAGAAATGCATGTATGCTTTGAAAACGTATAACAATGTAATGAGCCAACACCAAAGATTATAGTAATTGCTGAACAACAACAAAATCCTCAATACGCTACAGATGAAAGTCTCTGTATATCACAAATAATATTATGGCGTAAATTAAAGAAGTATAAAATAAATTGTGCTAAACATGTTGTATGCTTACTTTGTTTTATACTCAGAAAACAATCTCCGCGACCGTTGATTGAAAATCACACAAACAACAAGATATGAGATAGAACTTTACAGTATTAACAATAATATAGCTTCACACATCTAGAAGCCATTGTATAGCCGAAATGAAGAAAATTAAATACAGTTATTATTTAAGTGTGAAAGCAAAAGTTTGGTCAAATTATTTCATCACTGTTAGGCGCGTCTCGTTAACATGCAAATTTTCATGCGTTGGCCTTACCGTTTGTTTGTTTAGCAGTTATAGCTCTCCACAAGCGTCGGCTTCTAATATATATGAAACTTCTTTTGATAGAATTTTTTCAGCAATTCCGTGATCCTTAGTGGTGATAATTGTTATTATTGTAATGATGTATCAGGCATATTGCTTTTAGTGAGATTTTAGATTCACAGTCGTGAAAATTTTTCTTTGCTTAACGTAATCAAAAGTAGGCACAGTAAAACTTGTTTACCGCAAAATGTACGCAAATTTTTGTTCAAATTCTATGTATACGCTGACGTCGCTTCAGATTCAGTGGTTGTTGGCGTACGGTGAGCAGTGGGAGTGCATTGACGTAAAATTGCAAAATTGAATCTATTAACAGAATACTAAATAAATTAAATGACAGACCTGGAAAATTGAAATTAATTTAAAGCGGTGTTCAGCAATTTTTATGGAAAATTTAAAATTAATTAAAATACTCAACAAGTAGTGGAAGTGCAAAATGAACCGTAATTCATTTTGAATGCACGAGGTAGGTAGGATTACGCAACTGGATACAACAGATTCAGAGTAGGCAAATTTAAGATGCTGATTCAAAATGCACAGTAATATTGAGTGTAATGTATGACAGCAATTTGGTCATTCATAGGACATCGAGAACTGGATCACAAATGGTGATAACTTTCAGCCATGAAACATCCCTGACATTTGATTTCGACTACATGCAAGCGGTTCGTAGTGTGCGAACCACTGACGGTGGATCAGAGTGTACGATCCACCGTGGGTAAAAATCGCAAACGCAAATCAGGACGGCAGGTTCGAGTGTCGAAGATGTCGATCTCGAAGCCTGAAGTCCAAGTAGCAAGGCGGTGGTTGGGAATAAGAGAGGCGGAACGGTCGTGCCGTACACGTAGCCACCGCAACCATGAACCTTTTTACAAAGAAGAAACGTACTAGAAAGATCCGTAGAAAACACAAAGTAAACAATTAAAAATGAGCAACTTACCCTTCCCTGTATGAAATTCATAAAATTGCGAAATCTGCCCCACCCTCATGGTGTCAGGAAAGGAGCGGCAACCCGGTAACCACCCCTGAACTTAGGGACTTAGCGTGAAAAACTCCTTCGTTAAAAAACAAGGCAACATGCCAAAACTCTCCCCCACTCAACTGTCCAGGCAAAATGCAATATCTCCCTTCACCAAGCGGAGAAAAACACTAACTCCCCACACATCCAAGGTGGGCAAAGAACTTCAACGTCACGACAATGACAACTGACAAATAATGCGTTCCACAGTGTAAGCGATATATTCACTTGAACACTTTACAAAAGAGACTAAGAGACAAGAGAAAATTGACTTTACAAGATAAAAGTGCTTTCGTCATTCAGCAACTGGGTGAGATCTGTAAGTGTGCGCGATTCGGTGCTGAGAACGGACAAAGATGCAGCTCTTATGTTAGCCGTTACTACTGAACTGTACTTTACTTATTACAGTCGTATTTTGTACTGTATTAATTTTTGCTGTACATTTAATTGTTCCCTGTTTAATAATGAAAGATAGCTTTTTAACACTGATTCCAGAAATTTTGCATTCCATTCTCAAACGAATGTCGTAAAAGTTATTTGAAACTAATTTTCAAATATACCGTAATTGCAAAACAGTTTTGAAGTTCATTGTTATTTAATATCATTTTGGAAAATGTATTTCAATAATATAAAATTTAATAAGAATTGCAACATCAAATACTGCAGCTGTACGCAGTCAGACATCGTTAACTGAAAAATCCGTGAGCTGTGCACAGAGAAGTAAGAAAAGCATCTATATCTGAGCAAATCATATGGAAAAGCACTTAACCCAATGAAAGAAAAAAAAATCAATAAAAGAACGCGACCAGAAATGAGTCCCAAATTATTTCAAAAAAAAACATGCATAAATAAGAATTCATAACGCCGTTATGGTCAATTTTATTGAGATGTTTAAACTTTAATATTCACATTAACGTTCACAAGCAAACCCAGAAGTTGAATCTTAAACTGTTCGAAATAATATACTTCGTAAAGAAAACTTTTAAAAAAAATCACAAAAACGTAAAAGTACAAAATGGCACAACACGGAGAGCGAAAAATGTTACCTCCATCTGCACTGCAGTGAAAGAAAATTCTACTCTTCATCAGAATCATCGGATAACCATTTGATTTGATCCGGATCATCAGTGTCGGTGTCAGAATCCTCAGAACTGGTTGAAGAAAGCAAATCGATCTGACGAAAATAATGTTCTTGAAAAATTAACTGCTCACTCGACCCATGAATGCTGCAACGCACAACACTAGCTACCAAATCCAAAATCCAACCTAGAAAATCCCACTAATGCAGTTAAGTTTGAAATGCATTTTTGAAAACGTTCTCACTTACCACATTTTTTAGCACACATAGGGTGTACTGTAGCATTGCAGTTGGTATGCGCGCAGGATATTGAAGCGCCTTCAACATTGCACACTGCACATTTCTGAAAAATCATAGAGAAAAAAAAACGTCACTAACAGTAATCCATTTCATTTCAACAACAATCAATCAATCAATCATAGAGGCGATAAGATTAGAAAAGTTTTCAATAATGAATTAGTTGCATACCTGTTTCCAATATTTAATTAGAGTTTCGGGTTCACAGGACATCAGATGTCCTCTTATGAACAAGCCAGGAGAGTAGAAGAAGCAAATTTCGTGGAAAAACAATGCAGTACTGTAACGTTGAGTGATTGTTCTATTATTCGTCGGCTTGGACAAAAACGGAGGCCAAAAAGAAGCTTCATTGATACAAACATGATACGGCCCATACAGCGTGGTGTTCTGTTCAACCTTCTGGCAGAGGGCGCAAATTGGCGGTCCAACAAGAGAAGTTGTGTAAGGTATAGGTAGGAGAATTTTTTTCAATTTCTTCTGCCGCATACGATTCTGCATACTGACGTAATTTTGTGGAAGAACAATTTCCATTTTCAAGTAACTGGTCTGGTTAAAATTTGCTGTACATTTTCGAAACATTGTGGTCCGAACTGCTGCTTTGCGGGGTTGGCCATTTGTAGTTTTAACAAAACGCTCCATAATTTCTTTTACCCGACGTTCGTGATCTGCTTCTTCATACATGTGGTATAATTTCTTCCGCTTTTGGGACACTTTCGTATTCGACGCAGGCATTCTTCAAAAAAAGCAAAATTATTATTAGTAAAATGCAATGATTCGTGTTAAAAAATAATAAAACAATTTGAACATAAAACTAAAACTCTAATTTGAATAACCATGCAATAATATATGCATTATTTTAAGATACAAAAATAGCACCAGTTGAGTATTAATCAAAAGAACGCTGGTACATGATAATAATACTTCACATAAAAAAGATAATTCAACTTGTCAGTCATTTAGAACAATAAAAGCCGGCGTCAAATTTGGATCGAGTAAACTGTATTTAGAACATGAAAACATATTACCATGATGAAAATAAAATACTGCATACAAAATGTTCCATTAAAAATTTATAAACAAATGATCGTGATTGAAATTAATCATTCCATTGCATAATTCAATGTTCAATCATACTGTACCTGATTCACCTGATTTTTCATAAACGGTAGTGCTCACGAGAGAAAGTGTTCCATGAAAATTGTAACGTTCGTGAATGAATTAGAAAGATTAAACAATTTAACAAAACCCAAGCGATACGAAAATCTCACCCAAAACTGGTGAGTGACATAGCTTCAAACATTAAGCATGTTTTGAAACAACTTATTTTTGGTAAAACACTGTGAATCAAACAATACTACTAAAAATGTTGTGAATTGGTATAAACAGAAAAAAGTGATTAGAAAATGATTACGTTCAGCAATAAGACAATGATAAATATGAATGAATATAACTAAAACAAGAAGAAACGAAGTAATAACCAACAACTGAAATAGATACAACTAAAATATACGTGTAGGTGCTAATGAAGTCAACAAATTGAAACAAAAGTCTTCATGCAAACACTAAGAACTACCAGTTATGACCAATGAAAAAGCTGTGCTACGTTGAAAAGCTGAGAAAAAAGCATCGATAAAATTAAAATACAAAATAAGTTGCACAGAATATGATACATTAAGCACACAAGCATTTGCAGAGCATATTGCAAATAAATACATTGAAATTCATGCACATAACAACCAAGAACATAACAGTATTGGAAAGAAAAAGCACTGCTTCGATTAATTATTTTCACAACTGCAGTGTGATTTCACATTCTTGTAACTTCGATAATGCCAACGTCGCGTTACATTATGCGCGTAATTTCGTTAAACGAAATATATTATAAAGATATTTGACGAATATAATGGAAACACTTAAAATTCACTGCACGTTTTCATTCCTGGTTAAACAGACTAATCATCGATCAGTTTGTAAAAATTTACAGCATCTGTTACACAGAAAGTACGAATACAAATAAACACGTTTATTTTGTTACTCTTATAATAACAGCATAAAGCTAAATGTAGAAATGATTTATTTTAAATATTTATCATGCAGAATAGATTAAATATAAAACAATCGGCTTTACTCACCTGATCGGAGACAAAGGACGCAAATCACGATTGTGGCGCTATCCTATTACAGTATACATTTGTAACCTTGCTTTTCTTTTTCACGTTTAATAGAAAATTGCTTCTAAATAAACGTTGCGATAATATTGGAAGCATTTCAATTTTCATTCAAATTCTTTCGATTTCTACAGAAAAATAAATGCACAAGTTTTTAATAAAAATAATAATAAAATTGTAAAATGATTCTCAAAAGTGGACAGAATGTTCACATACATGTTAATACCGCATTTTCAGGTGTGCATTTTCAATTCTTTAAGAATTTTTTTTAACTTAAGATAATTTTTAAATACTTTTCTTGTTTAACAAAATAAATGATCAAGTCAATCATCTGTTTGTTCGAACGTCACTGCTAGTGATGATTTATTTGCTTTGCTTTCAAGAATGACAACTAAAAAAATGCAGATGCAAAAGCAAAACTGAAACTCACCATTCACACCATCTGCGAGCAGAATTATCTACTCCATAGCACTCGATTGTTAATAAATTTCAATTGACTTTATTTTGTTGTACAGAACACTGAAATATATTTTATACTTGACTACCGCTTGGCAAATAGCAGAGTTGAAATGAAATAATTCAACGTCAAATTGCCCGACACGACATATGACACAAGTGGAATTTTTCAACAATGAAAAAAAAAGAAGAATAATAAATAAACTTACGCCAAGCATAATAATAATAATAATAATAATAATAATGATAACTGATGATAATAAAGTTGAAACGGAAATCTGATATTATGAAAGATTTGTGTGGACTGGTCGTATGTGTGTGTTTCGAAGAAAATCCGTCTTCACAGTCCCTGAAAAGAAATGAAAAAAAAATGAACACTATCTTCTTTCCAACTTGTAAATGTCAAAAAAAAACTCCTCATTTCTCACAATTCATCTGACCCGAAAGCAAATGGCAAAATTGGCTAATCTCTACCGGCAAACTGATTGTTATGGATTAGCTAGGCCGTGGGAATGTGGTAAAAAGCACCAGGTTAGTAGAATTGTCAGTACGAATGTCAGAAAAGTCGGACGACTACACATACAAGCAACATTTTCTCCAGCTGTCAAAGGACTGGTGGTATGCGAAATAAGAGGTGTCGGTGTCGCTACGTCATATGATTTGATGTCTGTGTAGAATCGGATCAAAAATTCCAAAACTTTATCTTCATCAAATGAACCGTCCATTTTTCTGCATTCTGGACATAACTTGGGATAAGGAAATGGATTTTTCGGAAAACGTGGATCTTCGGTTTTGTCTCCTGACAAACGACATAATCATAATAAGAATATGAATAATATATATAAGCACCTTTCAAATGATAATTTGCTCGATTATGCGATGCCCACAGCCACAAAATTTCATCTTGCTTATTGTGTATTTGTTTGGACATTTTAACGGCAGAACGACCGAAATTTTCGGCACAAAAACGACAACCAAAGAAATGCTTTATGTATCCGTAAATTGCAGAGGGTACTTCAATCGGATTGAAATCAGGTACTAAAATGTATAAATCCATACAATTCATGAAAATCAACTGAACAGAAAAGATGTGAACAATAAAAATGAAAAACCAAAACTCACAATTATTATCAATCATGTAAGCATGGACGGTGAGCGTGTGAAAGATCAACCATACGCTACACGGATATCCTCGATATTGAGGACTGCTTCCGTTGCAAGCTACCCAAATGGGCTCGGTAGGTAGTGGTCTTTCGTATTTCCACTGTGCAATAGAAAATCACACAACTCAAAAACAGTTGCAAAAAATACGCACAAAACTTTATCATTTTACTTGCAATGCATTGAAGTGATGGCTCCATTGTTGAGAGGTGATCGACTTTTGAGAGTTCGCATAAACGGACAATTCAGACAACAAACTTTTCAGCCTCCATTCAAATGGCATGTACTGAAAACAAAATTAATTACATACTGGTTAGTGTATTAAAAAAAAATTTTTTTATTCTATGAAAAAGTATTTTGGCAAAAAAAAACAATGAAAAAGCTTTGTTCACCAAGTGAGTAGTACTTACTTTGGCTAGTAGGGCGAAAAATTTCTGCAGAGCGTTCAACGGTTCACCTTCAATAACTGGCCGAAGAGGAATTTCGTGTAAAATCATATAAGATATGCCCGATTTGAGATCGTTGATATGGACAAAAAAATTGTTCAAATTCTGATCAGCTCTAAATTTCAAAAAAAAAATATTTCGAAATAGTGCACAATTTTCATCCAACATTCCGTACACAACGACGTCAGTGTTAGGCGATGCAGGCGGTGAAATGTAATTTGGATCCGGTGGGGCTGGATTTTTGATTCCAGTCACTCTACTGATTGTACTCAAAATTTCTGCTCGAGACATCGATCCTCTGAAAGGGAAATTTATTTCAATATTCTTCTTAAGCGTGAAAAAAAAATCGAACCACTCGACAAATACTTACGTAGAAATGAACAACGGTCCATCATTCCCTCTGGCAAAAATCATCAAGCCGGGAGTATGCCTGACACCACGACTCGAAGCCATCGGATGACTCGGTTCCACCGGTCTGCATTCGACTAAATATTGGGAAGTCAAATCCAGCGTTATCGCAGCAGCCATTGAATCTTCGCGACTCTGCACCACAACAGCAATGTATTTAGCCCAGGGTGAATGATATTCAGGAACAGTTTGCGTTCTAATCATCAAAAAACAAAACCACTCTCACAGATACAAACAAACAAAAATAACACAGAGCTCTTTTTTGTTCTATAATAAGATAATATATCACTTACGGAGGAATAAAAGCAAAATTTGGCCAGTTGATCGGCTTCTGTTCGTTCCAATCGCCAGCAACAGATTTAGCTAATGACAAGACAATCGAATCAGCCGTATGCAACGCTCCAGCTGTCATTGGAACTCCATCCGAAGAAGCTTTAGAATGGTACTTGAAATACTTAAGAAAATGGTATGTTGATTAATATGAAAAAAAATACATTGAAATAATAAATATCAATCAACCTTCAAGCTGGGATAGAAGTATACTGAATTAGCAGTGCAAAGTTCTCGGTTGACCATGTTTGCACAATTCACCGCAGCTACTTTGACATATCTGTGCCATCCTTGAAAATTAATCAGTTTGAAAATTTTAATCACATACAATTTTGAAAACGTACAAATTAAATTTGATGACTAACAATGGCAAACATTATATGAAGAAAAAAAACAACATTTATCTTTTCCAACGGCAAATTGAATCGACAGATAATTAATTCATCATGCAGCAGTGAAATTCAATGCAGTGAAAAATAATTGCTTTTAGTTGGCAAAAAATAGAACAGCACAAAATGACAGCAATTTTAAAACTTTCAAATTGCACAAACAACGGAAAGCAATTAAGCTTATTAAACGTAATTGGAACTTCAAACTAGCTATTTCGTTTGCTAATGGATAAGACAGTGAACAAAAACTGCAGAACAATAATGAACATTCGATTGCTGATTTGAAAAAAATGCAAAAATAAAAATTATCGTTTCCACTATTGTAAACAACGCAAACCTTTTACAGATGCGATTTATTAAAGCATAAAGTAAAAATTTGATTTGAAATTAAATATTATATTTACCTTTCACACTGATTGCCATTTCGCTGTAAGTCGGTGCAAAATTGATGCAAGCACCACACCAACTCGAGTAGAAGTCGACAACAGTAGCGTAATCTTGATTATAGACGAACTGATCGAATGAATTTTTGTCCAAACTGTGCACTTGATCCGTAGCAGAGAACAAAGATTCCACGCCCACTTCGGCAAAAGTAGCCGCTGGTATAAGCAACAGCAATGATAGCAAGGAGAACAGCATTGTCAAATGACCACCACCAGATTTCGTCATAGTTGCTTTGTCCTGCAATGGTAATTTTTCGAAATAGAAAAATTGACCAATTGAATACTACTGAACGCGCAAAATTTCCACTTGACACAATAATGCCAACAAATAATAGTTAAATTTTTAGGCAAACAAACAGACAAATATAAAAACCCACATAAAAAAAAGTATACAACATTTTTGTGTTGACGACGGTGATGATACTGATTGATTGAAAACGAGATCATCAAATCCTATAGTCGAAATGTTATTCGACCCTGCGAGCAAACGAAGAGTACAATGACCGCAGAGATTGGCAATCTTGATCGAATGAAGATAATGATAATCAAGAATAATAATAATTATTATTATTATAAAATACAAAAAGACTAAAGCAGAAGAGAACGTAGGTCATGTAGAGAAAAAAAAATTATTGCTAATCAGAACAACAACTACAACTACAACAATTGAGTGAAATGGCAAAACGGTGCTAGAAATTTCTGATGAAGCAGACCAGCAGCAGCTTCAATAACTGCAAAACTGGTTGAACTGAGCAGGAAACAATTTTTCAAAATCATATTCAAACAAAAATTCATTCAACAATACAACAATTTTGATAATGCTCAAAAATTTGCAAAGTTGATGAAGCAAACAAACAGCTCTTATTATTTCTTGCTTAATCTTTTTTGTAAGCTTAAAAACTGTGTACTGAAATTATTTATGAAATAGTGATGAAGTAAAAATGTTCAAATAATATATTGCAATATTAGAATTATATTCAGAGTTGCACTTACATGCACAAACAAATGCTTGATTATGTTATTGTTTGTCGAAATGATAAGAAAATTTCTATTTTAAACATTGAATTTGATTGTTAATGATAGCCGACTAAAACTTGATTGATGCCTCGATGTGAAACTAATTAACAGTAGCAATAAAAATTATGAAATAAACAAATAAACAATCTGAATTAGTTGTTGTCCAACGATGCTAACTCATCTACTGAGCTTACTCTAACAACAGACAAACAAACAATCATTTTTGCATAAAGCTGAAAACTGAAAATAAGCAAAATTGAAGGCTAGCATTGGATATTCAAATTTCAAATACAGCGCAAGTAATATTCTACAAATTAAACAAAGAAAAAAGAAATTAAAAATCTATAAAAAAAATCAGCTTGAAAAGTGTTGCGTGATGAGAACAAGCTAATTGGTAAAGTGGAAACTTGTCGTCATACGTCTCCACAAATAATGCGATGCTTTTAATAAAATAATGCATAAAATGAAGAGCTGTTTGAAAAATACCAAATGCGATTATTCTATTACTATTGTCGTATAAGTCTACAAGAAAACTGTGATGCTCACTTGGCGAAATTTACTTCAAAAACAAGCGCAAAACATATCATTCTTATCCTACGAATGCATTCGCTTTACAGAACAATCATTTTGATCAAACCAATATTCGACATTAAAGTGATATACTAAAAAGTATTTCATTTAATTATCGTTTGAAATTTATTATTAAAAATTTTCAAGTTGATTAAAATTCATTTTGACACATCTCAATTCAATATGCTTCTTTTTTATCAGATCAAATGAAAATACAAGCATGATAACATAAATTATTGATGGTAAATTATTATGAAACGGAGTTTTTTTTACCATTCATTTTCAAACAAAAAGCAAAAACCTCTACAACAATACAAAATTTCCATTACTAATGACGAGCAGTTTTACACACGAACATCCATTTCACGCAAAGCACAAAGAATTGTAAAAATAAAATGAACAATAAAATTTACGTTAGATGAGATGAAATGAAATGCAACAATTGTCATTATAATAAAATTACAAATATGACAAGTAAATCACAGTTTAAATTGATGTTACTTTAAATTGGTTAATTCAAGGTCTATGATCCTGACATAATTAGTAATAGAAAAGGTCGATTGGAAGTGAAGATTAAAATTGCTAATTTTAATAAAACTGATTTCTTGATTTACAAAGCAAATATAGTACGTTAAAATTCAAATAATCCGACAATAGACTACTTACTTTTCGTTTTGTTGAACAATTTTTCAAATTCAGAAATTTGTAAAAGATCTAAGCTAATGCAGAATGTTGAAAACAATGAATAAAATTAAACAAATGTTACCACCACAATCACGTGTTTCATTTAAACATTAAAAAGCTTCCTCGTGAGAGTCCAGTTTGCGAATCTTTTCACAAATCATCAAAACCGCCGCACAATGCCATATAGCACATTACTTTTCTTGCTTTGCCCAACAGTGAATTAACTCAGATGAAACATTTTCTAAATTTTACCGAAGATATTGATGATCAAAATTTATCATAATTATTCTACGGATGATTGATTTTAATTTTTAAAAAAGGTTTCCCAATTATCATCAGAACAGGTTCAGAAACTAAAGCCAATGTACATTTTGCTCGTCAATCCAATTCGCAAGATGTAATATACGATTAAACACTTTTCAACTGGTGACATTTCTTCATCGATCACCAACAATTTCACGCATACATAGAGCGTGGAATTTTTGAAGAAAAAGAAAGAAGAAAAAACATCCCTACTCATTAGTAACCTTCGAGCGCTAAGCATTGAAAGTGCTATAAGCAGAGATGCACAACAGAGCACACACACACACGTGACAAAAGGTGAACTAACAGAACAAAAGCAACACACTTCAAGCGTTCCATCGAGAAAGCAATTCATCAATATTATCATCTTCTTCTCAATCGATGATAATACTATGACAGAGAAAGTGCATTTTTGCTTTTCAACAAAAACTTCCATCTAACAAAGAGCTAAATTGAAATTCAAATTTGCAAACATTGAATTTGTTCATTATTAAATAATGATGAAACCGTATTTGCACTTGCATTTCTACAACGACCCTATCACTTAATTATCATTAATAAGAATTCAAATAAAACCAAACAGACAAACAAAATTCATTATTATTTTTAAAAAATCTGCTGAAAGTTTATAACCAACAGTACTAAACAACCAATTTTTTCCAAATACAAAACCAAATTTATCAATACAAATTTCGAAAACATACTGTTTACCATTTTATATTGAGAAAATGAAGCATATATTTTGCATAATCGAAAAGCAACAACAGGAAATATTTGAAATTTTAAAACTTGTTAAATGTCAACTAAAAGTTAAATGAAATTTTCAAACTGAGAAACACTATCATCCATGCACACTTGGAGAAGAAGAACGTTAAACTCGCAAACAAGAGAGGAATCGTATTTAATAATAACAACGCACACCGGCGCGTAAACATGTCAACAAAAATTAATGCGACAACAATTAAAATTTGCTGCTTGGCGTGGGATGGGAGAACCGGGGAAAAGTAGTAATTGTGAATAAATTGCACATCTATTATATCAATGCTGCTCAAAATTTGCAATCACTTCCCACGCAAACATCCCGCATGCTTGCATCATCATCATCATCATTATATTTTACAAAAAGCAGCAATGGCCTGCTTAATCGTTCTGCTGTTGCAAAAATTGCCTAAAGCATCATAATAAAAAGCACTCGTTTCAAGGACTGTTTGATTCCAACCCCCTGCTTTCCCCCTCAACACCTACCACAATCTTTCCAACAACCTAAATTGTTACCAAACTGCACATCACTACCACCTTTACACAACTGCTTTATTCAGAATTAAACCTGGACTTATTACACTGGGTTGAGAAAATATTCTTTTTTTGTTCCTTTTTATACTAATTTTCTAGTTGATTAAAACATTTCATTAGCAGCTGCATATTTGGTAATATTTGGAAAGCATCTAAATCAGTGTTCAAGAAAAATCACGGATGAAGTCATTTTACAGGGTATTTGTCAAGTTAAAAATTTTCCCAACAGGCATGTTCCACTTCGCAGACAGACGTAAATTTGACATTTCAAGCAAACAATCTATTATTGCTTTGATTGTTTTCACATTATTACTGAATAATCAGTATGAAAATCTAATGTTTAAACAAAGGAAAAAATATACACATGCAGCATGCATGCATGTGCGTATGTATGTATGTAAACAATTATCGCTACACAATGCTCTTCAGGTCAACATTAGTAATACTGGTGTGGTAATTTTACCTCAAGCGAGTTATTGCAAACAAATGAAAATAGAAATATCTTACAAAACGGTTATTAACCAATTGGACATTCAAAGAATGAATTCAAAATGCCATTTATGACTTACAAATTGATAAATGATAAACAGACGACAAAAAGCACAAATCACAACTCCAAAGCTGAAGATGTGCCAAGTGAAGATAGTTATGCTAATTTAAATGTAGAATTCAATTTTACAATTTACCCATTGCAGATTTATTATGTCAGCCGATAATTTTGAAAACCGAAGACATTCGGAAGCAAGTGGAAAATTTGAAATTATTACGTTACACGATAAAAGTCCATCATGAATCTGAATTACGACAGTTGAATGAAAAGCACGACCAAGAGCAGCAAAGTGCAGAAAAGTATATTCATAAATTGTTGGAAAGTGTTGAAAATATCCAAAAAATACGAAAACTGCAAACATTGGAAACCAATTCTCCTCCTACAGTTGGAAAGGTGGAATTTGAACGATTATGTAGAGATAATAATATGTTGTTTGTTATAAATTTCTATTGTTCATTAAAATTTTTAGCGAATGCGATTGGAAAAAGTAGAAGTCATGTCAGTGAAAAGTGGAAAAGAGAAAAATTTTGAAAGAGCACAACAAAATGCAAAATACAATATGAAACTTACCGCTTTAGTTAAAGGCTATTTCACTCGTCGTCTGTTCCGTACGGATGAGGTGAAAACGTTGAGAATGATGTTCAACCATTTACATACGCAACTTGATTCCATGAACGATAACAATAAATTATCGCCAATTGAACAACATTATAAGCAGCTGGTTGTTCTTCAGGTGAGGAATTCTGCTAGAATAATTATTCTTATTGCAAACAGAAACAAAAAAATATTTGTCATATAGTTTGTAAACTGAGTCGAATTTATGCAAAATTAATAACACTATATAAGAATTTGAATGAGTAAATTTGATTTATTTTTCATTTATTTCATACTTTTTTTATATTTAGCATATGATATCATTAAAATTAAACAAACAATCTTCTACTCTATAATATTAAAATGAAGTGTACATATTACATTCTAAATAAATAAATATATACATATATATAATTAATTTACATATAATCTAAATATAATATTCTCCCTGAAATATTTCTTTCACTGTCTAATCAATGCGCACCGAGAAAATAATTGAAAATGCTGTCCACTTTCATAAACAAAATCGATAAACAATGTATAAGAAGTATCATTATACCAAAATTAATAATAATTTATTTCTGCCCATAAATGATATCGACAATGCTTAAAGACACAATATACTTATATCTTCAAGTATTTTAGACATATTTCAATTATTTAGCATAGTTCTGTTCTACAGCAAAAGCATTAATTGACGAAAATCATGCTTTATTTCTTCTCTTACGTGCAATTTATTTCAATTTTAAATAGCATGTCGAATGAAATTCCCCATCCTTAAAAATATTCTAAAAAGATTATTAAATAATGAATTGACGCATAAAAGGATCGTTTCCTTATTCCATATAAAAAATGTATTCTATTAATAATATTGTACATAATCACATTCTAGGTTACATTCGTATAATTTGAAAGATTAATATAATTTTTTCATAAATAATAATAAGTGCCCTATGAAATATGCAGAAAAAATCATTTTAGAAACAATATGAAGCTTTCATTCATTGTAATTCATTTCGTTAATAAAAAAAATTTGAATTGATTTTTATTTATACATTTGAGCTTACTTTGTTATAGGATATTATTGAATACAATAAATGATACTCTTGCAAACTGAACTTACAATAAAGTTAATTTAAATTTTTTCATAAAATGTATGCATGTATCCATCCAGTAAATACGCTGCTCAATTTATCCCTCCTTTTCTACTGAATATGAATGTGAACATTGTAAAACAAAAATGAAAACATACTATCAAATTATGTTCTCGAAATAACAGGATTTTATATTCAATTAATGTTTACTATTTAAATGAATGTTATCAGATGATGCTGTCTTATATGCAAAAAAAAACAGTGAAACTTGCTGCAATGGATGTTTAAATTTTCGCATTTAATTTAAGATTAAATTTATACTGACTACCATCAATCGAATATTTTTCACGCTGTCCACGAAAGAAAAACTGAAACTCATCTCACGCAGTGGCAATTCCAAAAATACAGTAATTTACGATAATCAAGTTGACAAATTTCATTTCTAAAATTGGTTGCTTTCAGGCTCAGTTGATGCAGTGGACAGATGCATATTCACGTTGTAATGGATGTGTCGAAGAACAGAAATCGTCCAATGTGCATTTGATGACCAAAAAACGGATCAACTGACCGTCAATGCATGCATCAATAACATACATGTGCAATTAAGTTCGGTTAACCAATCGCCGACAGTTTAATAACATATTTTCAAACGAGCGGAAAATGGAAATGAGATCAGTGCTTTGCGATTCTGCATGATTAATAACTAACAATAATTCACTTCTGATTCGATTAACCGACAAATGATTAAATACTCTTGAGTTGGGAAAATAAAATTATTTTTCAAAAAATAGCTCAAACAGCGTCTTCAATGATGTAGTAAGAAAAAAAAACCATTGACGATTTTTGGCAAAGTGCCGCTGATGTCATTTGGTTCGCCCAATGACAAATAAGGTTGTTGATCAAACGAATTTTCAGCAATTTCAAAATTGGCTATTTACAACTTGAAAATAAATTTAGTTGTATATTTGATTGCAACTCTAATTAAACGACCGGTGTCAACATCTAGAGGCTTTTCCTCAGGGTTAGGCGAGAAGAGAGGGGACTGGCAGAGCTTGAGTTGGATTAATATAAGAAAGCAATCACTCTGCATGTCACAATGAGCTGAACAATATTTCTTCTTTCTATCCGGGAGCAATTAGTTATCAAATGATACATTTCGAAAAGATGGAAAATGAATTGTAAAATTCATATGGAAAAACTGCATCCCAGTGGTGAATAATTAGAGAAGAAAACCAAAAACAATAAAATAGCACGATGAACAGAAAATGTGGGTGTATTTCAAAAAATAAAAAAAAAAGTTGAAATTCTTTCGCTTTTTAAATCCTAATTAACAATGGTCAAAGAAACATGCTGCACAGTTGAACACCAAGTTCGTCGGTACCTTGAAGCCAATTAATAATGCCCACGTCTTAAGGAAAACCATTAGCAAAACTGAGAACTTAGCCGACCAGTGAGGAAGCCAGATGATGATCCGTGACTGGCTTGTCGAATGGTTCGTTTATTGCATTCCTCGTTGAAATCACGTGGGCGACTGGCGGCAAAAACCAATAATAAATGATAGAATATTGAGCATAGAGTTGGTTCAGTTTGCTGATTTACTTGGCGCAATTTATTGCGGTTGTCTTTATTGAACAAATACGGTGCAGCTATAAGAGGACGCTCTGGTCGTACGAAAATTCAGTCTTACTTTCGACGTATTTCACTGCACACCATCAGCAATCACAACTGTTCACATCACTCTCTCCCAGACATATACACAACAACCACCTTATCATTTCACTACTCCACTCAACTTATAATCGTCAACAGTAATACAAAATGCAGTTTTCAGGTAACTTTTCTAATACACATTATATTAATAATTATTTAAATTTCACATCGCAATATTCTTTAGTTCTATCAACGTTTTTTAATAGCACTATTCCTATATGAGTATACGAGCCTCTGCTGAAGAATAATTTTAACATTTTCATTGGAAATTGCAAATCGTATTATGCAAATTAAATAACAAATCATAAAAATTCTAATGCACAATTGTCTTTCATCTTCATTCATCAACTTTAAAAAACATACATCGCATTATATCAAACTGTACGCTAATTCTCAACCTAATATCCCCAGACTAGTAGAACAATTAGTTTGTACTAAAAAAACGATGTATGTATATATTACAGATAAAGATAAAATTGTTAGAATGAAGAGTCAAATAAATTTCTCAAAAATAAAAATATCCACTAAATCACAAACTACATAAATGGAATAATCTTCAGCTGCAATCGTACTTTCATTTAAAAAAATAAGCAAAAGTTGTAAATTCGTGGAAAAATTATTTAAATAACTTTCATATTTAATAAATAAGGTCGATACTGTTGGGATTTTAAGAATTGAATCGATTTTCATATTAATTTCGCTATATATAAATGAAAATTAAAAGCTTGAAATCAATAACTTTAAACTGAATTTCAGTTTGCAAATAATATAATATTAAACTGATATTCATTACACGCTGGTAAGACAAAATGCTGAGAAAAAGTAATAACTGAAATTAATTCAAAATTTTTCACATAATGAATATTCTTAAACTTAACAAAACAAAAAAATAACAGCTTAATACCCATGCTATAAAAAAATAACCAGAAAATGAATAACAAATGCAGTTTTACCACCGCAGTTAATTTTATAATGACAGCATATTGATTATGAAATGTCGGTGAAAAAAGCAAAACCAAACCTCTATACTATAAAAAAGGGAAATTATTTTTAAAAGTCATTATCAAATATCCGATTACGCTACATTACTTATTAATAATGAATAACTTAAAAGCCTGAGCAAATTTGAATTTCAAAACCAACCTCTCAACCGCAAAAAACTATCCGGGCAAAAAAAACTTATAACTCAAAATTTCAA
>NW_003526941.1:3995830-4012393 GCF_000181795.1 Trichinella spiralis
GATGAACAGAAAAATGTGGGTGTATTTCAAAAAATAAAAAAAAAAAAGTGAAAGTCTTTCGCTTTTAAATCCTAATTAACAATGGTCAAAGAAACATGCTGCACAGTTGAACACCAAGTTCGTCGGTACCTTGAAGCCAATTAATAATGCCCACGTCTTAAGGAAAACCATTAGCAAAACTGAGAACTTAGCCGACCAGTGAGGAAGCCAGATGATGATCCGTGACTGGCTTGTCGAATGGTTCGTTTATTGCATTCCTCGTTGAAATCACGTGGGCGACTGGCGGCAAAAACCAATAATAAATGATAGAATATTGAGCATAGAGTTGGTTCAGTTTGCTGATTTACTTGGCGCAATTTATTGCGGTTGTCTTTATTGAACAAATACGGTGCAGCTATAAGAGGACGCTCTGGTCGTACGAAAATTCAGTCTTACTTTCGACGTATTTCACTGCACACCATCAGCAATCACAACTGTTCACATCACTCTCTCCCAGACATATACACAACAACCACCTTATCATTTCACTACTCCACTCAACTTACAATCGTCAACAATAATACAAAATGCAGTTTTCAGGTAACTTTTCTAATACACATTATATTAATAATTATTTAAATTTCACATCGCAATATTCTTTAGTTCTATCAACGTTTTCTAATAGCACTATTCCTATATGAGTATACGAGCTTCTGCTGAAGAATAATTTTAACATTTTCATTGGAAATTGCAAATCGTATTATGCAAATTAAATAACAAATCATAAAAATTCTAATGCACAATTGTCTTTCATCTTCATTCATCAACTTTAAAAAACATACATCGTATTATATAAAACTGTACGTTAATTCTTAACCTAATATCCCCAGACTAGTAAAACAATTAGTTTGTACTGAAAAAAAACGATGTATGTATATATTACAGTTAAAGATGAAATTGTTAGAATAAAAAGTCAAATAAATTTCTCAAAAATAAAAATATCCACTAAATCACAAACTACATAAATGGAATAATCTTCAGCTGCAATCGTACTTTCATTTAAAAAAATAAGCAAAAGTTGTAAATTCGTGGAAAAATTATTTAAATAACTTTCATATTTAATAAATAAGGTCGATACTGTTGGGATTTTAAGAATTGAATCGATTTTCATATTAATTTCGCTATATATAAATGAAAATTAAAAGCTTGAAATCAATAACTTTAAACTGAATTTCAGTTTGCAAATAATATAATATTAAACTGATATTCATTACACGCTGGTAAGACAAAATGCTGAGAAAAAGTAATAACTGAAATTAATTCAAAATTTTTCACATAATGAATATTCTTAAACTTAACAAAACAAAAAAATAACAGCTTAATACCCATGCTATAAAAAAATAACCAGAAAATGAATAACAAATGCAGTTTTACCACCGCAGTTAATTTTATAATGACAGCATATTGATTATGAAATGTCGGTGAAAAAAGCAAAACCAAACCTCTATACTATAAAAAAGGGAAATTATTTTTAAAAGTCATTATCAAATATCCGATTACGCTACATTACTTATTAATAATGAATAACTTAAAAGCCTGAGCAAATTTGAATTTCAAACCAACCTCTCAACCGCAAAAAACTATCCGTGCAAAAAAAACTTATAACTCAAAATTTCAAATTTAGGTGTTACCTTGGTAATTGCGTGTATCGCTTTGATTTCTTGTCTGTACAGTGTTGACGCCCTTTCTCTTACGCGAGGCACAATACTGAAACGAGATGACGCAGAATTGCCGCTGCCCAACGAAATGGATCCAAACTGGAAACTGACACCGGTGTATGTACAACGATCTGGCGTCTATCGACCATATGTTATCACTGGACGATTTTCACCAAAAGATATACCAGAAGACAGTGCAATTCGTTATCCATAGACAGACAGCATTGTAGGCTGAAAATTACTTTTCTTATTAGTATTTTCGAAGATGATTAATTTCAATTCAAAAATTTTCTCATTCAAATTCAATTTATGGCTAGTTAAAATACCCTATCAAAGTTCTCGATGTACATATGCTATTCGTATAAATCAAAATGTACACTTTCTTAAATGACAAAATCGAACTCACCAATACAATAGTACAATAACAATCGCAATAAAGTTTGAAAGCAATTTGTTTGCACTTCAATTCATTTTTTCTTACTGTACATTTTAAAAAATCGTTGTATAAAAAATAGTTTAACTTCCTCTTACAAATCGACTAACTTTTCTTCATTACATCATATCGAAAAATTATTCCGATAACAAAACACACGATAAATACACTTGAAATTTTTTCATCTTCCTCAAATGGAATTTTCAAATTCATCCTCGACGAAATACTCAAATTTCTCAGCTGTCAAAAAGTGATCAAATTTATATCTCTAATCAATCAAAAAAATATCATCTACTACTATGGTTAGTGATACTCAGCTTCTACAGTAAGACAAAACAAACAAAATAAAAACCACTTGCCACACTAAAAAATGAAAGGAAAAAAATTATACAAAACATTTTCACTATTAGAGAAATTAAAAATAAATTAAACTGAGACAACTGTTCTCATAATTTAACACTACTAATCTACTTTAGATGATTTCAATTAAATAAATGAAATTCACGATCAAACATTTTAACCAACTGTCACAAACCGTAGCGATTTCTTTTTTAATTTATTAATGGACAAAACCTTTTTTCAATCACCGTCCCATCTACATTTATAAAAAATTTTTTTCTCAGTACAATGCTAAACGTTAAACCAAAAAATTAACTAAGAGGCAGAAGAAACAACACTCCAAAGTTTTAATTGACAAAAAATTATTACCGAAAATCGTTAAATTGTGTTATACAAGGAATATTCAAATTTTCTTTCCATTGATGTCAAGAGTTACTGCTGTTACAGTGATGCAGCAATTTCAAGGCTGTTTTTTCAACAATTTGTCTATATTTTCAATTGCACTTGCTGCATCGTATTTGTGCATCAGAAAGTAACCTTGTACTTGCGCGGCACTGATACTGTCAGTTGGATAGTGATCGCGAACTTTTCGTTGAAATGCGACTGCCTGCACTGGAGATGCATTTGGATAAAACCGGCTGAACATCGTCTTCAGTTGATAATCACTACAATAGCCGACGTACTGCTTCACATCAACCCGACCGGGTCGAATCAAAGCCGCATCCAATCTATCATTCAATAATATAATTTGAATAGAATGTGAACCAGTTTTCTAAAAAAAATTATAAATTTTTTTCTACCTATTAATGTAGTTAGTGGTCATGAAAAGCAGTCGAGCATCCGATGACGCTACACCGTCAACAGCATTCAATAAACCGCTGAACGTTACATGCGTCAAGCCACTGTATGCCACTCGCACTTTAAAAAAATAGATAAGAAGATGCCTTGAATTACAAAAATTAATTATTTTGGTTTTACTATCAGGATGCTGTTCTTCTCGATTGATAAAAGCAGCATCCACATCTTCCAGCAGAATGATCGTTTCTAGAGGAGCCACATTAAGCAGATGCTGTAGTCGATCATCAGTTAGCGTTTGTTCGCTTAAACTAAGCATACAAATGCCGTATTCTAATTCGCTTGCCAAAGCTGTTCTGCAACAAAACTTCAATTAATAACTGTTCACTTTTACCAAAGCGAAATCTTACATAAAACTGCTTTTACCACAACCAGGAGGTCCGTACAACAAATAACCTCGCCGATATGGAATACCTCGAATAGAAAAGAAAACAAATAATAAACTTATTAAGAAAACATGAAAAATTTTTCACTAACCTCGATCAACGTACCAACTGCTAGTAGAAATGAATTCGCGAACATCAGTAACAAGAAACTCTTGGATACCCTCGTCAAGAATAACTGATTGCAACGGTCGTTTGCGCCTCGGATGTCCAAACTGTCGCCATTCATGACCAACCGCTTGATATACAACTGTTCCACTTTGCATTTGCTCCAGTGCCATTGTTCGCGCTAAATGAATGAATTAGCTAACAAGAGCAAACAAGCAAAATCACTCGCTTGAGAAGTTCCACATTTGTACCTTCGTCAAGCATTCGAGAAAAAAAATCGGCATTTCGTCCAACTGTAGTCAAAGTGACCGTTTCGAAAGGCGACCCGTGCTGCAAGCTAACCATCTGCTTGTCTCGATCGCGATGCAAACGCACCCAACGTCCTTTGTACCTGAAAATCAAATTTACATGACAATGCAAATATCCGCTAAAACGGTGGTCATACTGTATGAAATGATCGCCGGGCCCAGGAACGAAACGGAAACGAGTCGACACCTTACCGCCACTGCTTTGTTGATAAACTGTTTCAACGCTGACATGCTGCGTTTCCGAGGCTGCGTACGCGTTTATCCAATGCAAAAGCCTGAATAAATGGAAATGCAAATGCTTTGTTTGAAAAAAAAATTAACTTCGAAATTGAAAACAAAATCCCTGCAATTACCAACTGTAAGCTTTATCTTCGCTGCTAATTTCCATCGAGATCAGACATTTACGATAAAACAACATCGAACCAAGTTGTGCGCCTTTACGTAAAGCGGCTGCCAAAGTGCCGAGACCAAAGAGACCGAACCCAGCTCCAAAATATGGATTTGAGCCCAAAGATGACAAATAGTCCATCATCTAGGGTAAAATAATTAGCACAGTAATAATTTGTACCGCTCACTTTGGACCATGTATAGCAGTGTTGACGCACAGCAATGACACATCTGCCTCAGATAAAACAATATTTATTTAATAGATTGATTTTATAAACAAAAACAATGCATGTCTTTTAGTCAGATCATCGCTTTTTCAAAGCTAAAACTGTAATCACACATTGCTTCCAAATAGTTTGAACTATCTGGCAAAGGTGGAAGATCTTTCAGAGCACTCTAAAATTATTTTCAAACAATCAATTTCACATCCTCTTAGAAAGTTACAACTCACCGTTAAGTCGAGTCTGGCTTTTAGTTTCGCGTGCAGTTCGAACGGTACACCTTCAACTCCTGCAATAAAAATTATCAATTATATCATGCATAAAAATATGCATATACAAAACACGGAACAACCTGACTGAGATTGCAAAGGTGACAAAACAGCTGTCCGGAGAGATGTTTTCGAAGAAGTGTAATTTTCTTCAGAAGACATCGTTTTCTGCGGATTCGGCTGAGGTACACGTGGGTATAAATTAGATATCAAAGATGAATTTTCAGGATATGGAAGGCCTGCTGCCACGCTTTAATGAAATTACTAATTAGTTCCATTTGAAAAATTTGCATCTAACTTCAACAACATACACAGAATTTCGATCCCGTGAATACATAGCACAAAATTTATAACAAAGCAAAAAGCCTTCAATGTCCCTAAATTTATGATACTTTAAAATGTTTCAAATATTTTAAAAAATGTCACACACCCGGCACAGAAATAGCCCACAGGAGGAGCTTTCGACTTCGCTAAAAGCACGATGCTGCAAACAGCATCAATGGCCACGCTTCGATGCACCCTTCTGACACATAATCGTTTGCGACGTAAACATTTTTCACCTTCAAATAAAATCATGCCGCAAACATTTCTGAAAACTCAGCAAATCTTGCATAAAAATGGATTTTTAAAACAAATTTCTCACAAAACAATAGCTACATTTGCTGATATATGCATTGAACATTAACAATCCAAATTTTTCTCAATTAATAAAACAGAAAAAATTCACTGTACGACGCTGCAAATTAGCACTCGTAAAACGGTACACGTGAATTACGCCGAATTTAATATTTGACAACACAAAAATGGTATAATAAAATTAACCAATGGAACGGTTGTCAAAATATAAAAACAATTCATTTTTATTATCAAAATTATTCGATGATGAGAATGTTTAAGAGAACGAAAAACAGATTTAAAAACACGAAACTTACGACTATCGTATGTCCATTCAACTGCGGCATAATTTGTGGGAATTTTGTCCTTCTCGTTAACAAGACATACATCAGCAATAATCATTCCAGAAGCCTTCAAAAAAGCTCAATATCAAAAACACATTATTAAGCATAAAAAATAAGGTTCACCTGGGAAGCGTTCTCCGAACGAGAATAACACAAGTAACGGTAATTTCGGTTGAAGTTAAAAAAGCTGTCTTTCCAGAGATCAGCTTCGCACGAAGTATCGTCCTCCGCTTTGCTGATCTAAAATGCATACTTTTATTGTCAAATAAAAATCATTAGTAGAATAAGCAACTCTTACAACATAGTAATGTGGAGGTGCTTTGGTTTTATCAGCGACAAAAATTATTTCTGTTATAGGTGGATCTGTGCCCAAATACAATCCATTCATTATTATCACTTATGCAAATAAAACTATACAAAGTGCATCGAACAACTGGAACTTCTCATCGCCCATAGGCTTATACTGTATAAAATGAAACGCAAGTAAAATTTAAATATGATGTGGTAGCTAGATTTTTGTAGGTGAAGTTAAAATAATAATTAATAAACAAACGATAAATTTTTATACAATTCATTTAATTATTATTTATTTTTAATTTCAAAAGTAAAAGATTCATGTGCACTTACTGAGAGGTCTACTCTGATTCTGCATAACACCTACTTTTCCGCATTGTCCTACTTTACTTAGTCTGTGATGCGGTGCCCATCTCTTCGCATTTTCGTTCGTATCTCCTTTATACTGCTAGGGGTGATCAGCATTTGTTAAATTTCACACAATCCTATCATTTTAAAAATATTTATCATTTGTATTTATCACGATGTTTTTCTGCATTATCTGGAACAAGTCAACAATAAATGCCCATCTGGTTTACATACATATGGTAGTTGTAAGGAACAAATGATGCAGTACAACATTAAAATTAAAAAAAACACTCGATAAACCTACTGTAATAGTTGGAAATGTAATTTATTATTTGATAAGAAACAGCAAGGATGTTATGAACAACGCATTCATCCACAGTTATATCTGCTTAAAAAGATGCTGACAAAGCAACAGATACTACGTATTTCAACAACTAGAGATGTAATGCCCATTCATTTTCTTGTATGTAATGATCAATAACTTCTTTCATTGAAAGGTTCGGTATAAGCTGATCAGCAGTCAAAGCAGTTCTTGTTACCGGATCAAAATGACCGACACGATGCAAATGCTCCATTATATCTTTACGATCATATGTGATTCCACTGGGTGTGATCACTGGATCACGCATCAATTCGAAACTTATTTTTCCACACAAATAATCTGGAATGTCACGTTTACGACGACGTTCATCAACTTGACTGAACAAATTATTGATTTGCGTAATTCGTTCTTCAGCTGCAGTCTCTATCTCACATAATTCTTCTTTACTTGGATCATCAGTGCAACCTGAAATATAATAATGAGCATTCATAAGTGTCATTATAATAAAATATCTGAATAATTTATTCCTTATAACGCATTCTATCATATTCTTGGTATATATTAAGTCAGAAGGAAAAAAAAATATATCTGAATTTATTTCTGCACATGCGTATTTTGTAATTCTGTACAACAGAAGGCAAAGGTTTCAACGTAAATATATCAGTGAACTAATGTAATCATAAAATCAGTCATGAATATTATACGGATTATATACTTGGCAAAAATTAATAATTCCCACCACACAGTGACCACCATCAAAACGTACAATTTTCTTTCAATATAATAAAAGAGAAAAATAATAAAACAAAATTTCAAGATCATACCTTTAAGTTTTTTAATTTGTTCATCTTTATCTCGCAAGATCAAATCCACTACATATGTTTGTAGAGAAATTTCTTGCATAATACGTTTCTCTTCTTCAAGACGAAAACGTTCACGTCTAGCCGTTCTGTACATCGACGTAATTTCATCACCATAATTCATATTCTGTGATTTGGCTAATTCTAATGCCCGCAAAAGAACTTTCGCCGCCTCATCGAACTGTTCAAGATGAATCAAAGCTTTTCCCAAAAAAAAACTTGCTTTTACAGAAGCTCTGTCCATTTCAAGAGCCTTACGACAGTCTTGGGCAGCATTTTCGAATCGTTTCAAATTCAAATGACATAAAGCACGATTGGTAAAATACGTCGCGTTGTCCGGATCCAAAACTATTGCCCTGTTATAGCATCGAATAGCATCGTCATAGAGATGTGCTGAAAAATACCTGTTACCCTGCTGTTTAAAATCTGTAGCCGACATTGAAAGCTTCACTGCTCGCTGTATCAACGAAGCTTCAACATCGTCACTAACGCAAACTACGACTAATAGTAATCTACCGTAAGAAAGTAATAATAAAGTACAACAATCATAAAATAACAATAATAAAGTGAATAATTGTCGCACCTAAATACAATTGTTATACTATTTTTTAAACAAAGTCTTACCGAATTAATAATTTCAGGCTAGTAAAAATTTTCTGATACAGAATACATTCAGTGTATTCAAGAACAAAATGCTAATTTTTAAAATTAAACATTAATTTTCACAAAACACTTCAAATGTTTATTATTTTGCACTGACGATTCAAATGAAGTTGTTTTAATTTAAATATTTCTAGTAAAATCAAAAATTAATTCTTAGAAAAATTATCAGCATAAACAAATAAATAATAACGATTGATAATTCAACGGTACATGTTCCTTCCATCAAAAGCATTTTTCTTTAGTGCATTACTGTTCAATGACTTTCAAAATTCTTTCATAACTCACTTTAATAAGAATTCTGTATGTAATGATCATTAAAACACAGCAAACATTACAGTGAAATTTAAACATTAAACAATTCTATCAATAACTCATCGCTGAACTGTTATATAAAAGAACAAACAGAAAACTGTATAACCAAATTCTACAAAAATATAGCGCTTTATATTTGTTTCAAAGCAATATAAAGTTTAAACAAATTCAAATTCACATAAAGTTTTTCATTCCAGCTTTGCTATGATTACCATCATGTAAATACCCACAAACATAGCCGCAAGTTCTTTAGCAGTCTGCCAAAAGCTAGTTTCATCCAACAGTTCAGGTATGATTGACACCGTAGCAATGTAAATAAAGCCACCCGCAGTAAACGGCAAAACCCAGCTGGCTGCTGCGGCCTAAAAAACAGTTAAAAATACATTCAAAAATTTGCATCTTTTCATAAAAAGCTTATTACTTCAAGAAGTAGTTCTGAATTGGCTGAGTACAGTGACACCATGCAACCCAGTACAGCACCAAGCGCTGTAATCAACTGTAGCATCATAGCCTAAATTAAATGTTTAAAAATCTACAACGTGAAGCCTATTTTGCAAAAAATAAACCGCTGGTTTGCTGTAGCCCGATCTGATCAAAATGGCAAAGTCGCCAATTTCGTGAGGTACTTCATGCAATATTACAGTAATTGTAGTGATCACACCAATCATATCACTAATAAGATATGATGCCCCTACTGCCAGTCCATCTGTAAAATTATGCGCAAAATCAGCTATCAGATTCAAATATCCAGCAATCTTCAAATCTTCGCGAATTTCAGTAGCATCTGCAATATAATAATACAACCTGATAATCGATAACAATAATAAATAAATGGATAAAACCAACAAATAATTAAAAACTATATATATATATATATATATATAATTAATAAACAATTTTATATGGTATCTCAAAATTGTTTACATGGATGATATAAGCAAAATAAATATAAATGGAATAAACGCACCTGAAACAATCTTCCGAGTTGATTCCTCTGCTTCTTCCTCAGAACTAATTTCTTCTGCATTGTGAGAATGGTCATGATCACCTTTCAGTAGTCGGGCCAATTTTTCAACGATCAAAAAGCCAGTAATACCATACAAAACATTCAATCCAACGCTCATATCGTGACCATGAGAATCTTGCGCAAGCTCAGCGTTACGAGCAATCAAAGCATGTGGAATTAAATGCAAGAAAGCGTCTCCCATAAGACCACCGGACGCAAAACTCAATAAAACTTTAAGCAAATTTTCATTTGACTCGTTCATCACACCACCAGTCAGTGGAACAAACGGCAATATCAGAAAAGGGGCCAAACTAACTGCCACTGTGCTTCCTTAAAAAGTTGAAATATTAAATTAATTAGTGAAATTCATTAATAAAACATATGCTCGACCGTTAAATTATTATATCAATACAATGTTATATTCAATCAATCATTTCAACGTTGGTAAAGAATCGTTAATTATTTTGCACCACTCGCATAGATGAAGGATGCACAAATTTTGAAATTTTTGAAAGCTGAAAAGAATTCAATTGCCCAACTTACCAATGGCCATAAACCACAACCTTGTCGTTGGATCTTTCGGAATTAATTCTAAAGCAGCATCGAAGAAAGGAATAGAAGATCGTATCCATTTCAAAGACCCTATTTGTAAATATTTTACAATTCCAGGTTCTTCGTGAAAGTGGAAGTGAGGGCCATGCCCGTGGGCATGATGATGATGATGATGACCAGAACCTTGGCCATGATCATGACTGTGATCATGGTGATCGTGATCATGATCATGACTGTGATCATGGTGATCGTGATCATGACCATGACTGTGATCTACCTGGTGATGATGGTCATCAACAGTCTGATCGACTCCCTAAAAAGTTCCATCAAAATAATAAAATAGAATCATACTGCATTACTAACTACTTAAGAGACCTATAAATGATTTTTTTCACACAGTTACATTAACATTAAATTTCCATTACATTGTGTCTTCAAAAAACATTAAAAAATATAATTATGCATTTGTTGAGAAACAAAACATATACATGGATAATAATTCAAAAATGAAATAAAAGATTAGAATATTAAAAATTCCAAAAAATCATTACATACTTTACAAATTAACACAATATAAATAAAATTAAACTTAATAAGTCTTTAGAAATAATCACACGTAGTGAGATGTGAAAAATCGTATTATTATTACATTAATGAAATGACAAACACTAGCATGCATGTATACAGACATGATATATTATTATTATCACAAATCTAGACAGTGCATATGCATTTGCACAGATGAATATAAAAAATGTTCTAAAATATAATTTAATAACAATCATGAAAAAGAAAGTAAGAGTATTCTAATTGATTGAATAACTGTTTCTTACCTGGCGATTGTATTGCGGATCATTTGCTTCTTTTGTGTACTTAAAATGAGGAGCTTCTTCCTGGTGATGATGATGATGATGAACATGGCTATCATGATTTAAGACAACACCAAAATTCATCAAAAAAACTGATGATATCAAAGCCACAATGCAAAACCTAACTGCCATTTTGATAAAGGTAACACTTGAACAACCGATTCAGAGTAAAAATTCGCAAATGTCAGCAATTCAACTGCCACTAAATGATGTTTATTAGCAGATAGAGCGTTTGGCGAAAAAATTTCCAAAGAAACTCAACAATGACTACAGTAATTGAATTGCAAGCATAATTTGAAAATTGAAACAACCAATGGTGGTAACTTTTATTTAAAAATTGAAAAAACCTTATTTAAATTTAGATTTTTTTAAAGAAAACCAAGAAATTAATAAAATTATTTTCAAATTTTCATAATTTACTTCAAAGCACTACAGTTCCTACATTCAATTCTTCATGATCAATTTCTTTTAATTACAAGTTAAATGTTATTTTGTAAATAAATTTAAATGAAGCTTAAATATAAAATTAATATTTATCTATAAAAAAATAAATCAATACTTCCATTCTCAGATGAATTTATCTACCGTAATCGATAGGAAACGCAAGATTAAAATATTTACAAAATTATCATCATAACAATTGCCATTGATTTTTCGCCAAAAAGAAATCGCCAACACGAATGATTATTCCTATTCATCCAATTTACATATCATAGCTGTAAAATATTGCACAATTTTCTCTACAGGCGTAACATTTTATAAACAAAACAAAAGCAAAAGCACAAACAAATATGCGCAATTTCGATCTCGGGACAAAACGTTTCCAAAGCGAAGTGAAAAGGGAGAGAAAATAAAAATAAGCTGCACACTCAAAAGCAATCTACCATTTCAGATTGGAAATGATAAATAAATATTTATGATATTTTAAACTGATAAATGATAATGATAATAATAATAATAATAGTTGCTGTTGTATTATAATGATGAATGTATTTGCATGAGACAAAGAAACATATAAAACAGAAAGCAACAACAAAACTGGGCAAGGTAAAATGATAAAATTGGAAAGAATTAATTTTCATAACAGCAGCACCAAAGATGAGGCGGCGAGACAAATTTCCGTAAATTCGTGGGCGTGTGTTTGTGTCTCTAATGCAGACGCCTCTTCAGTGGAAGAAAAAAGAAGCAAATAAGTTTTTCGAATGTAAGTTTCGCAGTGCACCCCAACCATCCGCATTAATGTAGCAAGGAAAAAATAATGAAACTATAATAACTGGCAGCACTATGCTTTTCGAAGGCTGAGGCAGCAGCGGCGAGACTAGGAGGCAATAACAAAAAGAAAAGAGAAAAAAAACAGATGCGTTACAATTGCTCAAGCATAAAATTCGCGCGTGGGAGCTTTATGGTAAGCGTAAGGATATGAAGGAGGCGTTTTTGAATCGTCCAAAGCATAGCTTCCTTCGTCTTTTTTCCGCATTCGATAAACAATGAACATAATAAGCAATATAGCCGCCAACAGTCCAACCACAGACCCACCAATGACAGCTGAAAATAAATTTCAATTTAAAGAATTATATTACTTTAAAAAAGCCAACATCTAGCCGTGTGTTTACCTGCTAAAATTCCAGGTCGTAAAAACGAGTCAATGTCAGCAGGTTCGCTTTTGGACCCGAAAATATTACTAGACGGGGAGAAGGGGTACAACTCCCTGGTCGTAGTAAAAATACCACCACTACCGCTGCTAGTGGTAGTGCTCACGGGTGATCGGGTACTGCTGAAAGCGACAACGTCTTTGTTTTCATCATGTTCTACCGGCTCATCCACTGGCTGCGTAAACTAATTTGAAAGAATGCAAACAAATAAATTGGACATTTGCAACAGAATTTGAAATTTCACCCTCACAATATGATCAGTATCGACGATGGGACTTGTAGTAGTTTCAACATCGTCCGTCCAAAATGGACGCAAAGTGGTGTCAAACGGCGAGTACCACTGGTAATGCGGCGTAGTGACTTCTGTCGGAGTGCTAACTGAAGCAGTTTCCTCCGGATGCCACACATCAGGATCAAAATCATAGCCTTAAAATAATTCTCCATTTACAAATCAAAATAGCACACTTAAAACAGCCCGCAGTAAATTCGACGTTACAAACCCCAACATTTAATGATTATCCTAAAATTGACTATATATATAATTCTCTAATCCTATTTCAGCAACTGCCATTAGCAAACGAAAAGAGAGGAAGAAGAACGTGATAAAATTAGTTTTGACAACTGGACTGAAGTTGCATGTGAACAAAAATCGATTAACAAGCAAAATGAAAATAGCCGTAAGCATAATTTGACAATGTCTCATATTTCAGTGATTAGGAAAAACATAATCAATGCACGAAGTTCCTACACATTATTGCATCATTTCCTGTTTCAAGCGTATGCAAAAAATAATTCTCCATCTGAAAAAAAGAATTTTACATTCTGTATTCGCTTTTAACATTAATTAAAAAAAATACAGCCTACTGATCCAACAGAAATAATAAATAAATTTCTTAATATTTTTTAAAATAAAAGTTGAAATTTTATTGTTAAATTTATCTCATCGCCGTCGTCTGCTGCAAGCAATGAAAACAACTGGATGCCAGAAGTAAATAGCAATAAAAGTAGTCGACTAGAAAGATTCATAAGCAAAAAGAAGAAAAAGTCCGTAAAACACATGCAGGAATGCATTTTCTCACAAAAACTACAACTTTAAAATGCTAACTCTGAAAAATATACTCTCCCTGCAAACACTCCATTATATAGAAGCTTAAATTGAAGAAATTTGCAGTCACTATATTCTCATTATATAAACTGATGGAATTTCGTTGTTGATTAAAAAAACATTTGCTTATATAAATTGCATTTCCTATATATGTTGTATTTAAATTTAGATTCAATAATTGAAATGCGCGCATTCCTGAGATAAAAGTCTAATGACATTCAAACGAAGGGCAAGAATGCAAACTAAGCCACACATACACACACACTGGGAACTTGTTATGAATCATAAACAGCAATTTCACTAAACGACACAGACATATGTTCTATTCATCTATGTGAACTTACTTAACATTCATTTATTTAAATAACAAGTAATTCATAAAGTTGAAATATTAAAAGCGCGCATTATATAGATAGACAAGATACTTTACTTATCACTGAATCGGAATGCCTATTTCTAAATGTTGAAACTAAATTATTCATAGTTATATCTATGCATAAAATGAAAAAAAATCTCCCCCTAATCAAATTAAACAACATGTAACTCGTGGAAAATAAATTTTGCTCAAAAAGCCGAAACTGAATAGTATCAAAATGCAATTCAAATAATTCAGCAACATACCAGAAGAGTGGATTTCATCTGGATAACCTAAAAGAGAGAGGAAAAAAAATATATATTTATTTAATTAAAGCAACATCAGAAAAAAACAGGAGAGAGAAAGAAACATTGAAAATGGCATCCATACCTGAACCTTCAAGATCAGCATCTTCGTCATCTGGTCCCAAGCCAGATGCAGTGTCCTCTAAATCTGAAACGCCTGGCCTTTCTCCATGGCCACTACCAATTGTGACATCTTCATTCTGTGTAAAATTGAAAATTTCTACTTCAACAGTAGAAAAGCAAATAAAAAATTTACATGATATTCGTGACCATCATCTTCGCCGTCACTGTCGTCATCATCATCGGGTAAATTAACGGAACTTGGGCTCCACTCTTCAAACTTTTCCTGATTGCCGGCGTGCTTATCCAACAGTGAAGAGCTTGCCTCTGCGGCTAACATCTGCAAAATCGTAAAAGATTTTTTAAAAAAAAAACAAAATATGCTGGCAATAAATGATTGGATTTCAGTTTCTTATATATATTTTTTTATTTCACTAGCGATCGTGTGCTTCTTGTTTTTTTTCCCTTCTCAGAAGCCATGCAAAAGCTGGCGTTGTGATGAAATTTATTTTTAAAATCAACCATCAGCAGCGTATAGATAGATAGATAGATAGATAAAGCAGCAGCGCTGAAGTTTAAATTTGTGAGTTTTTGTTTTTAATGGTTCCACTTTCCAGTGAAAAGTATTCCACTTCCTGTTGCGAATTGGTTCAGTTTCCTTGACAAAATGTGCGCGCAGAAATATAATTATACCCTATATCACATTATGCAAGGTTAAACTGTGTCAGTTGTTGCCGTTCCAAGTTGGAAAATTTGACAAATTGAGCAATTTCACAATTTCTGATCATTCGCAGGCAACGTTGAAAATTGTGGATGATGGAAATATATAAAAGATATATATATATTATCCAAAAAGAAAAAAATAAGAATAACAAGAAATGGGAGAGGTGGCAATTTTTAACGTTGAAAACGGCGGGGTGTCGAACAGGCTGCTGCTGACCTTGAACGCCGTGGTGCTTATATTGTAGAAGCTTGAACAAATGTCGGCCAGAGGATCGGCGTCCCGCTGTCTTGGGGAAATTGGAACCGAATTCCGTGAAGCTCAGCGCCAAGTACAAAACAAAAAAATGAAAAGAAATATCAAGCCGGGCTTTTTTCCTCTCCAACAACGAGACAAGCAGAGAAAAGACAATGAGCAACAAACAATGGAGGCAAAAGTGATGATGAAAGGAAAAAAAATACCGACCGACCTGCCGGCCGTGTGTATCCAACCGACACAAGTGACCAGTGGTCGTCGCGAGAAAAAGCGGAAATCGCCGCTGACCATCGTCAGTTGACGACAAGCATGCTACTGGGCAATCGATACGCCTTCGGATGACCTCCGCCGAAGTGGTCAGTCAGTCAGTCAGTCAGTCAGTCGTCAGCTAGGGAAAAAGAAGAAGCGGCCGGCCAATGCAGAAAATGAATGCTGCTACTGCATGTATAGAAAATATGCTCTGCTCTATTCGGCGGCGGTCATGGTGGAATCGCAGCGGGCGTCGGCAACGTCAATCTGGCTTTGGAAACAAAACCCACAGAGCCGGCCGTTTTCTCTCAACGTGCCATTGTCGATAATATCTCAATGCTCACTGCCACTCGACAGTGGTGAATCACTTCGTTTTTTTTATCTCTCTTTTCTCTCTCTCTCTCTCTCTAGCCACATTCACCATCATGATTCTCAGATTTTTTTTGTACAAACACTGGTCGCGTGCAATGATCAACACATCCAGGGGAAAATAGTGAAATGAATTTAAGCAATAAGCAATTAATTAAAATTGAAGAAAAGTGGCGCGTTGGATGGATGATTCAACCCTACAGAATGGAAAATTATTTTATTGGGCGGGGGAAAATTGGCGAAAAGCCCCCTCAGTTGTTTCAGGCTTATGTTCCATTGAAACTGTTTGGCGAGCATCCCTTTCACC
>NW_003526941.1:4012403-4108254 GCF_000181795.1 Trichinella spiralis
CCATTTACAAATCAAAATAGCACACTTAAAACAGCCGCAGTAAATTCGACGTTACAAACCCCAACATTTAATGATTATCCTAAAATTGACTATATATATAATTCTCTAATCCTATTTCAGCAACTGTCATTAGCAAACGAAAAGAGAGGAAGAAGAACGTGATAAAATTAGTTTTGACAACTGGACTGAAGTTGCATGTGAACAAAAATCGATTAACAAGCAAAATGAAAATAGCCGTAAGCATAATTTGACAATGTCTCATATTTCAGTGATTAGGAAAAACATAATCAATGCACGAAGTTCCTACACATTATTGCATCATTTCCTGTTTCAAGCGTATGCAAAAAATAATTATCCATCCGAAAAAAAGAATTTTACATTCTGTATTCGCTTTTAACATTAATTAAAAAAATACGGCCTACTGATCCAACAGAAATAATAAATAAATTTCTTAATATTTTTTAAAATAAAAGTTGAAATTTTATTGTTAAATTTATCTCATCGCCGTCGTCTGCTGCAAGCAATGAAAACAACTGGATGCCAGAAGTAAATGGCAATAAAAGTAGTCGACTAGAAAGATTCATAAGCAAAAAGAAGAAAAAGTCCGTAAAACACATGCAGGAATGCATTTTCTCACAAAAACTACAACTTTAAAATGCTAACTCTGAAAAATATACTCTCCCTGCAAACACTCCATTATATAGAAGCTTAAATTGAAGAAATTTGCAGTCACTATATTCTTATTATATAAACTGATGGAATTTCGTTGTTGATTAAAAAAACATTTGCTTATATAAATTGCATTTCCTATATATGTTGTATTTAAATTTAGATTCAATAATTGAAATGCGCGCATTCCTGAGATAAAAGTCTAATGACATTCAAACGAAGGGCAAGAATGCAAACTAAGCCACACATACACACACACTGGGAACTTGTTATGAATCATAAACAGCAATTTCACTAAACGACACAGACATATGTTCTATTCATCTATGTGAACTTACTTAACATTCATTTATTTAAATAACAAGTAATTCATAAAGTTGAAATATTAAAAGCGCGCATCATATAGATAGACAAGATACTTTACTTATCACTGAATCGGAATGCCTATTTCTAAATGTTGAAACTAAATTATTCATAGTTATATCTATGCATAAAATGAAAAAAAATCTCCCCCTTATCAAATTAAACAACATGTAACTCGTGGAAAATAAATTTTGCTCAAAAAGCCGAAACTGAATAGTATCAAAATGCAATTCAAATAATTCAGCAACATACCAGAAGAGTGGATTTCATCTGGATAACCTAAAAGAGAGAGAAAAAGAAATATATATATATTTATTTAATTAAAGCAACATCAGAAAAAAACAGGAGAGAGAAAGAAACATTGAATATTGCATCCATACCTGAACCTTCAAGATCAGCATCTTCGTCATCTGGTCCCAAGCCAGATGCAGTGTCCTCTAAATCTGAAACGCCTGGCCTTTCTCCATGGCCACTACCAATTGTGACATCTTCATTCTGTGTAAAATTGAAAATTTCTACTTCAACAGTAGAAAAGCAAATAAAAAATTTACATGATATTCGTGACCATCATCTTCGCCGTCACTGTCGTCATCATCATCGGGTAAATTAACGGAACTTGGGCTCCACTCTTCAAACTTTTCCTGATTGCCGGCGTGCTTATCCAACAGTGAAGAGCTTGCCTCTGCGGCTAACATCTGCAAAATCGTAAAAGATTTTTAAAAAAAAAAACAAAATATGCTGGCAATAAATGATTGGATTTCAGTTTCTTATATATATTTTTTTATTTCACTAGCGATCGTGTGCTTCTTGTTTTTTTTCCCTTCTCAGAAGCCATGCAAAAGCTGGCGTTGTGATGAAATTTATTTTTAAAATCAACCATCAGCAGCGTATAGATAGATAGATAGATAGATAAAGCAGCAGCGCTGAAGTTTAAATTTGTGAGTTTTTGTTTTTAATGGTTCCACTTTCCAGTGAAAAGTATTCCACTTCCTGTTGCGAATTGGTTCAGTTTCCTTGACAAAATGTGCGCGCAGAAATATAATTATACCCTATATCACATTATGCAAGGTTAAACTGTGTCAGTTGTTGCCGTTCCAAGTTGGAAAATTTGACAAATTGAGCAATTTCACAATTTCTGATCATTCGCAGGCAACGTTGAAAATTGTGGATGATGGAAATATATAAAAGATATATATATATTATCCAAAAAGAAAAAAATAAGAATAACAAGAAATGGGAGAGGTGGCAATTTTGAACGTTGAAAACGGCGGGGTGTCGAACAGGCTGCTGCTGACCTTGAACGCCGTGGTGCTTATATTGTAGAAGCTTGAACAAATGTCGGCCAGAGGATCGGCGTCCCGCTGTCTTGGGGAAATTGGAACCGAATTCCGTGAAGCTCAGCGCCAAGTACAAAACAAAAAAATGAAAAGAAATATCAAGCCGGGCTTTTTTCCTCTCCAACAACGAGACAAGCAGAGAAAAGACAATGAGCAACAAACAATGGAGGCAAAAGTGAAGATGAGGATGATGAAAGGAAAAAAAATACCGACCGACCTGCCGGCCGTGTGTATCCAACCGACACAAGTGACCAGTGGTCGTCGCGAGAAAAAGCGGAAATCGCCGCTGACCATCGTCAGTTGACGACAAGCATGCTACTGGGCAATCGATACGCCTTCGGATGACCTCCGCCGAAGTGGTCAGTCAGTCAGTCAGTCAGTCAGTCGTCAGCTAGGGAAAAAGAAGAAGCGGCCGGCCAATGCAGAAAATGAATGCTGCTACTGCATGTATAGAAAATATGCTCTGCTCTATTCGGCGGCGGTCATGGTGGAATCGCAGCGGGCGTCGGCAACGTCAATCTGGCTTTGGAAACAAAACCCACAGAGCCGGCCGTTTTCTCTCAACGTGCCATTGTCGATAATATCTCAATGCTCAACTGCCACTCGACAGTGGTGAATCACTTCGTTTTTTTTATCTCTCTTTCTCTCTCTCTCTCTCTCTAGCCACATTCACCATCATGATTCTCAGATTTTTTTTGTACAAACACTGGTCGCGTGCAATGAACAACACATCCAGGGGAAAATAGTGAAATGAAATTAAGCAAATAAGCAAATAAATAAAATTGAAGAAAAGTGGGCGTTGGATGGATGAATCAAGCCGACAGAGTGGAAATTATTTATTGGCCGGGGGAAAATTGCGAAAAGCCCCCCAGTTGTTCAGGGCTAATGTTCCATTGAAACTGTTCGGCGGCATCCTTTCACCGACAGCTACTGAAACAGTGCAGCGAATTGGTGGAAAATTCAAAATGAACCAGAAAAAAGTGAACCAGAAACAAATTGACCCGGACAAGCGAACAAAGCGCCAACGTGGACCGCTTCCACAGTAAAAGCACAGAAGGGGCTGTGCAAATAATAAAAAACAATAACGCGTCGGCTTGCTGAACAGTAGCCAGAAAAAGACAACGCAAGCAAACAATCAATACCGACATTGGGCAATTGAGGAAATGTTCACCATGGGAAAAGTGGAGAAAGTTGAGTTGTTTCAAGAGCACAAAGCTGATGGACAGAATATTTATAATAAAACAGAGAACGATAAAATAAAAAAGATTAAAATTCAAGCCGAAGCCAACTTACCCAATAGAAAAGCGGTGATGTAAAAAGGAAAAAAAATGGACGAAAAACAACCAAGTGGCAACACTTCATCGTCCAAATTCGAGTTCCCGGCTAAAATTCAGTTCAATTCATCACATCGCTCACAAAAGCGAACAAGAGCAACAACAACAACACCAGCCCACCAGTCTTATAGCGCGATACACCACTTTTCTACAGTATGATTCTCTGCAAACTGATTTGAAGGTGCAATGAACTGTTCGGCGCCAACTACCGACCAACTGCTGGCCACAGATTTGGACGAAATTAATTTATAAGAACAAATGTGTTGATTTTAAACGTAAAAATTCATTTTTTCAGATAAAATGTTAAATTTCCTAAAATGCAATTTGTATCTTTTTTTCTTGGAAAAGTTATCAACCGAAATATGGTTGATCATGCATGCATAAAACAAGTTTTCATGCATTAATTTCAAATTGCTACCCAATACCAATTCCATGCTATACAACTATTCAAAGAATTTATGCCCACGAGCATTTTAAAATTCTTTATTAAATGTATTTCTCTGAATGCTCAATTTACTACACGTTGACTGGTCAGTTCATTTTATTGAATTTTTTCTTGTAAAAGCATCATTTTTTATTTTTGGAACCTCTACAGGTTATACTTTTTTTTCATTTTCAATGAAATACAATTTAAATAAATGACCGTCATAAATGCAAATAGGACTACTGTGCAAAGTATAGTTCTGTAAATTACATTAAAATTCAAAATATTTGTTAGTCGTACTGCATTAATTGCATTAATTGTTGGTGGAATTTCTAATAAAAATTAAACCAAAAGTTTTAGAAACCGCTTTCAAAAAAACATTACAAATTAATTACTTTGCTCAAAAATACAAATTGTTCATTCGAATAAAGAAGCAAAAGAATAAAACTTGTTCAGCGTTCAATTTAATATAATTGCTAAAACAGGCAGAAATTATACGTAAATTCCAACCCATAAAAGCAAAAATAGAACACCGACACCCATAAAAGCGGATGCAACCAGGGCCAATAAAATTTCTTTCAACAAATTCCGGGTAAATTTACTGCTGGTCACTTCGTATACCATAAACCATGCGGCGAAAAAAAGACCAATACTCAGTAACGTAACTGCCAGCGGTGGATAGACAGCAGGATTAATAGGAGCGACGTAACGATTCATCGATTCAATCTTCACATCCATTGCGCAAAATGATACTACTAAAATCTGCAAATCTTCATCCTCATATTTTACATTAAACTAAAATCAAGAATGCAAAATATAAAGTACGAATACGACATTGTGCAACTTCAAATTTTTCAAAACCGATCAAGCAAGTAGCAGTCATTTATTACAGTACAAACAGACGAACACTACTACCAGAGATAAAGAATATAGCAATCTGCAACAGCAATTTTTCAAATGAAATGTTCAAAACAATAGCACAAGCTTTTTCATATTCTAAAATATTACCTCATACCAATAAATTAACTAAAATCTCTATTTGGCAACAAAATCGGTGCCACCAAAGTCCAAAAATACAAAGCATTGCAAATCCAAGTGCTTGCAATTTTTACCCAAACACTGGACCAATTGCTATTCAACTTTGTCAAATCCGCATCTTCAGGTCTGTAAAAGAATTATTTAGTTGCAAGTGCTTAACAGTAATTTAAAAAAAATGAAAATAAAAACAAAATTAACTCACTTGTACCAATTCGTCAAAGACATCATAACATACAATGTTGCCAAAAAGAAAACGAAATGAACAAATGAATAACTGTACGGTACTTCATCACTTTCATTGTCCAAAATATTTCCGTTCTCAGCATCGCCCTTCGTTCCTAAAAAATTAAAGTACATAATATTTCATCAGAAGTCATATTTTAATGTAAAAAACCATTCGTCATCATAGGAGCTTCACCGCCTCCAGTTAATTTATCAGCGGAAGAGCCACTGGATGTTCGAAAGCTAAACATAAAAAAAAGTTTCATCTATCTATAAAAGTTTCATGGCAAAAAATTAGCCAACCTTGTGTACATCACCGTTAGCAACCAAATTGCCATACCAACAATTGACGAAGAAGAAACCGTAGCGTATGCTTTGTCAGAAGTTTCCGGTGTAATTGTTGAATTGCCAGGAAAGAATATTTTCATTATGCTTGGATTGCACACTGGGTCTTAAAAAGAAATTATAAAAATTTTGAACTGGAATAAACAAAAAGTTAACTTTACCCAGCTCATTAGACATTGCCGACCAAGTAAGATACATCGTATAAAGGGTAATAACGCTAGCCTGCAACAAGCCAGACCGCGGCTGATGCTTCTGAATGACGGGCAAAATGGCAAAAACCGATATAACAATTGAAACAATCAAGTTCACTGATATCACAGTTCGATTTAAAATACAAGAAGAATCCTATTCAAAAAGAAACATATTCAATTAAACAATCCATACATTTTTATAAACTTACATTAGCGTAATACATGTAAAAGAGAACAACCATAGCAATAGACAAGCCATAATTCAAAACTGTGCACAAACATAATGCTGAAAAAAACAAAACAGTTTTTCAGTTGCCAAAAATCACCAAACAAAAGAAAATAATAAAATACCTGCAAGCCATCTTCGATTGTCCGACTCTTCGTATTTACCAACCCAGTTTTCAGCCCAGGAGTGTGCAAAATCAACAAGCAAAATTAACTGTATTAAAATAAAGCAAAATGCGCCAATCATTCCAATATAAAACCACACTATAATACAGTTTAAACAATAAGGAAAATGCAGCAATTGATCTGAAACCGATGTTTTTACCAACTGAAAATTCGCCATACGGAATATAAAATGCGCCAACAGCTAAAGCGATAAGCGCAACGAATTTGAAAAACCAAAATCTTAAAAATAAATTAATAAAATAATTATAATTTTAACAAACTTCCAGAAAGTACCCATTTTGAATTTTCGTTCTCGGGTCACGTGATGAACGCACTCTAAGCATAAATATCATGAATACGAAGAAGAATATAGCCGTAGCAAAGCACATGCGATAAACCGCTTGATAGCCAGTGGCTCGTTCACATTCAAAATTTAGCCATTGATTGCAAAACCAACTACTCTAAATTTATTAATTAAATACCATTAATATTAGCAAAATACTGAAGCATAGTTTAACAACATTCCATAACTTTAAACATTTTGCTTTGAAATCAAAACCATTACCTTAGCCAACTTGTCTTGAACGCCTGGAGAAAGCATTATCATAGAAACTATCGCACTGGTGATAAGCATTACAGCGTACATAAGTCTCGAACAAGCAGGAGAAGCACTGGAGCAGAGACTGCAAGCGGCGCTGCCGAAACAGCAGGCAAGCTAAAAATGGGGATTTTCAACGCAAAAATATGATAATACTTTTCGAAATTTACATTACCTGTGAAGCACATGATCCAAGACCAAGAATTCCCAAAACTGCACCCATAATTATTAGCCCAACACAAACTGGACTCAACACAGCCCAATGACAGTAATATGGAAAATTCGCTCAGGTACACTTACAGTTTTGTTGACGTCATGCTTCACCATGTAAAAATTTCCAACAAATTTTGAGCTTGAAATAAATTTTAAAATAATTAATAAAATTTATTAAATTTTTTTTATTTTTTAGATGTATCTACTAGCGCGAATATACGAATGCTACATCTTGAGCGAACGTATAAGCGCGAGCACGTTTTGATTGGTCAACTTTCATTCGATGGCACGCCCGCTCTTCTTTGCACTGCCATATTTTCATTATTCTGAAATTGTGATCAAAATATTGAAATTAAATAATTTTCACATCTTTTAAAGTACTTTTAAAATGATCAACTTTAAAATTTTATTAAAAATGATAACGTAACTGAAAAAACAGGTGTCCCTAATTATTTTTTTGGTGATTACAGTAAATAGTTTTTGTTTATTTCGTTTTTGGTTATAATATGATAAGAAAAATAATTTGCTTAGAAGTTGATTGGTTTTCAAGAATGAAAATTTAAATAAATACATCCGAAAATAAATTTTACCTCTCATGACAAACCAATCATCATACGCATGGTGAAAGACAAAATGCATGATTAAAAAAATCTTAAATAAAAATCTAAAAATATAATTTATGATTTATACAAAAATAAAAGAAATCTGCATTTAAGTGCTAGCGTTTAAATTACGAATACATGCATGTATGCATGCGGCACTGATTACCCGATGCTTTATTGATTATAATTATGTAGGAAGAAGTATATTACTTGTTTGAATTATTTACGCTTACAAAAGTTTGAAATTTTATCACAATGTAATTAATATTAATAAAATAGAAAATAAAATAATAATTGATTGAAGTTGAAGAAATAGGCAATTTAAAAATAAAATTTCACATTTTCATTTGTAGAGTGTTAATGAAATTGCAGATGTAAATGTTTTGTATAATAGAATAGTTGAAATTCTGGTGACCACTTGAATGAAAGATTTGTTTGTAATTTAATTCAATTTCTTTGTTCTTCTTCAAGCTGTAAGAATGTTTTCCAAAGCGTTCAATAGGCAGAGATGTAAGAATACAGGTGCTGAAGGATAATAATATTATTTCTGCTTATTCAATAGGTGGAGGAAACCGCCAACGAGGAGGCGGGGGGCTATGGCTATTGGTCACCACAGCAGGCTAATAAGTGGCTTGTCAACTGTTCCTTTCAACTGCGACTGAACCACCATTTTCCTGTCGATCATCATCATAACGCTGAAATCAGTTACCCATGGCCTTTATACCTAAATTAATCACTCTTCTATCCATAACAGTGACAATTTTCATTCCAACTTCCGTTTTAAGCAAAAACGAAGATTCCTCTGGTCTCCAAACTATTGGCGTATATGATGACGGGGAATATTTAGATGGTGAGTATAAATTTAAAAAAATTTAATTAAAAATTTTTCTGATTTAACACAATTCTACATATTTATTTATAAACACAATTTCCAATTACATATCCAACTTTTGACATTTATGAATAATTGAATTCTAATAATAACATATTCCGAATTAATAATTTAAACGAGTTATTTTCCATTATTTCTTTTATTTTTATATCAAAATTACAACAACAATAACATTTCAAACAATTCATGAATGAACATTTCGGTTCACAGATACTGTGCTATGAAATGTGAACTGATTTATGAAATTTTAGATTATTTTGAACTTACAAAGCGAGATCTAGAACCAGTATATACGGGTGATAAATAAAACTGTTGTTTACTTGATTTATTATTTAAAAACAATATGTTTACAGATTTACGTTCAGTTCCTAGTTTTCTTCGATTTGGCAGAAACATGAACAACCCGTAAGTGTGTGTGTGTGTGTGTGTGTGCATGAGTCTTAATTCATGGTTGTAATTTTGTGGAAATTTGAAATTAAAAAAATAATGCTATTACAGAGTTATGCGCTCAGTTTTGGAACCCAACTTCATACGTTTCGGTAGAAACAGCCCAAACTTTCTGCGATTTGGTCGTGCAGCTGCAGCAAATTTCCTTCGCTTCGGCCGTGCATCTCCAAATTTCTTAAGATTTGGCAAAGCAAATCCGAATTTTCTGCGGTTTGGTCGTGATTCAGACCTGAACCGGCATTATCGTGCAGCACCAAATTTCCTCCGTTTTGGCTAAGTGAAAGGACACGACAACCAATTTTCAAAAAAGTGCTGTGTTTTAACGTTGGGATAAATTGGTAATTTTTTTTGTGTAAAAACAATTTTCTGCAAAAATAACAACCGAAATTAGATGCGAATGAAAAGTTCGATCAAATGATGTAATTGGAACTTGCGTGATCCACTCGAATTCATTGTGAGCATAATTAAATTTGCTTCTCTTATGCATAGTAGAAAACATTTGATCAAAAACAATGAAACACTGAAGTTTACACTACTTTTAAATTCCAAATTTAAAACTGTAACATCAACTATTTTTAAAATATCAATGTAAAATTAATAAAATTTTTAATTTTTTCTAATTTTACAATGCTACAAATTTGAAACTGCGCGCATATAAATGTTGCATACTGTCAAACAATTAATTTATAACACTCTTTCATTTACTGAACAAATAAAAACATTAAAATCTTCATGAACATATCACTGCAATCCCCATGCATATCATTTGCATTTTTCATCTATTTCAGTTCGCCATTTTTAAACTAAAGAAACGACATTCACATGATCATATCTTTAATAATTGCACTTTCAACTTTTCCTCGATCATTATCAATAAACTTTAAATATAATTCCCACAAAAATGTTTCATTTAACTGACATCGATAAATAAAAAAATTATAACAGAAAATCTGTTTTGGACTGATAGTTCGATGCTTAAAATTATGTAAAAAAAAGAAAAATTTTCACTGCAACAGCCATTCATTTGGCAGATCTATGAATTGCAATAATTTCAAGTTTGCTTATTTGAAAGTCACAAATTCATAAATTCTGATTTAATTATAACAGAAATTTATGCCACTGCTATTTGTTACTCATAAGTAAATTTTACTAATTCAGATTTTTCAGAACTCAACTATGAATCAAACATATCACAGACAAGACGTAACAAAATTCTCGCAAAATTGAAATGCAGCTATTATATCAGTTAAAAAATACAGGTTTCTTTCTAACAGCAATTTGAAAATGATCACTGTGTTATATTAATTGAAATTTATTTCCACAGCACAATCACTCGCAACACTCAGACCAATAAATAAATTCTACTTCAAAATTGTTGCTTTTCATACAATACACTACCCAGAATCAGGAATATAACCGATGACGTATGTCAATGCTAAAGGTTAATGATGAAATTACAAAAATATAATTATTTCATTCAACAACACAGCTTATGCTGATAATTACAATTCGTGCATTCGAAAATCAAAATTAACGCATCTTCTAAATGTCACCTATTACATAACAATTAATAATTAATGATAAATAATTTGTTTACACAATTGTGATGTTGACAGTCATTTCTAACCCCAGATTATAACATTATACTATAATCAGTCATGATATAGAATAATTAAAAATTTCCAACTTACTAACGACGAATGACATACAACTGAGAAAGCAAAGATTATCCCTCAATAAATAATTAACAATTTTCACAAGGAACACAACAAAACCCAGCATCACTAATATTCTTATTAATGAAATTGAACTTATCAAAATAAAGTTAACATTAATAACGCTTCCACTGTTTCTGCAATCATAAACAAAAAAAGTTTGATTGCAATCGTCCAATTATATCGTGCAGAATCAATTTCAGCTAAATCTATCTGTGTATTACTTAGTGAAAAAGATAAATTGATACAATTATAACGCACAATACGTTTGATGTCAGGTAGGTGGGAATGAAGAAGATTGAAAGCCGAAATACTTGTGATTGCAAGAAAATTATATATTCAAGCAAAGTTTAGAAAAAAAAATCATAGTTTCATCTATTGAAAACATTTTTTCAACTTTTGAATGACCTCAAAATTCTTTCTAAAGTTCTTTTATTATCAGTGAAACAATAAACATATTCATTTTAAATTTATTTATATTTATCATTACTTGATTATTTTATTTATACAGTGTAGCGGTTACGTGGATTTTACTTCGAGAATCGTACTACTGTTACAGTATATTAGAACGTAGGACAAATGCAATATGTAATGTTTTTGAACCGAACTGCTACAGCAGTACATTTTAAAATTCTTTAAAATGTAACGGCCTCGTAAAATGTGAAATATCTTAAAACTGCCGTTCGAGACGGAAACCAACCACTTCAAACCTCAAACCGTTTACAACCATCATAATGAAGAAGTCAAATTTTAAGTGGAAATAAGATTCATTCAAAATCATCAAACGCACACACACACACACTCGATTACTACATGTGACAGAAAGTTCTGCAAGTTTCTAGATAATATTGAATGATTCTGCTAAAAAATGTTTAAGTGTATTTACTTCAAAAGTCATACACAGTACAGGTTATGGACAAGTGCTGGTATTTGGTTAGATTAGAAAAAAATTTCAAAGAAAGCGTTCGTAAAACATACAGATCTGTGCCTCAGTTATAAACAAATTTTGAATTCACCATTACAACAACATAATTTCAAAGAAAAGGTTCCAGAAAATTTTATAAACTGAGATTTTGTTGAACTTTGCATGAAAGTCGAAAAGCTAACTGAAATCAGATATTCTCCAAATTTCCACTCCTAAGCACAGTATTCTTTCTACTGGAATACTGTGCAATAATTTTACCTAAAATGCTTCTGATCAGACATATTCGAATTCCTAATCGTCATTCTTAATTTATTTTTCATGCTCTACTTTTTTACCCTCAATTTCGAAAATAAATGTACTAATTTCATTATGCTGAATCTGAACAAATGTGTCGAAAAGAACTGCTTACCTGAGATCGAACATAACGTACAAGTGCATTTAATGGAATCGGGTTATCAAGCTCTCGATCGTATATATTTCGCCATAGCGCACCTGCCAACGTTTTGTCATCACTGAGTATGCCCTGAGAAAGAGAAAAGAAACAGTTTCGTTCATTATCATATCTAACAAAATTTTTGCATAAAAAACTTCATCATCGCATCAATATACTTCACACTAAACACTGATAATAAATAAAACAGGAAATATAATAGTAAGCTTCGTAATTTGAAGCTCAATGCAACAAAATTTATCCAATGTAACAGCATTACTTGCAAATCTTTTTACTCACAGTATGACAGCAATCTAAAATTTGCTTTTAGCATGCAGCATACGCGCTTTCACCGTTTAACAAATTTAAGAAAAAAATGCACAACGACTAGGAATACAAATAGCACAACTATAATTGCAAATCTGTAAAATATTTTAAAAAACACTTTCATCAGTTAATGTAAAATTACCTCATCATATTCCAAAAAGCTTGTTATCAACAAACCATAACAAAGTGACAGAGTTTCACGCTTTTTTAATGAACATGCTGGATCGACCTTCTAAAATATTAAATCAATGTTAACAGTTTAAAAGATCGCTTCCATTACACAGTATCAAACTTACACTTAGTACTTTGATTCGAAGTTTAACATCGTCCCAAAGACAACCAATTATTTCTTTTTTCACAATTTCCAAAATTGTAGGTTCACTGCTAAGTCGCAGCAACAGCAGCCTGAATTAAAGTGTAAAATGTCAAACTGTTCAACAACCAAAACTACAATAACAGTTACCAAATATGCAGTATATTAATTTTAAACCACGACATAAATGTATCTGGAAGCTGATAGGCTAAAATGAAATGTTAAAATGCTTCTCAATGGAAATCAACACTGAACATACTTTTGATAAATTTAAGATAATCTACCTCGTTAGAACACTGGACATACAATTTCGCAGAAGCATCCAACAGAAACTGAAATGAGAAATATGTAAAAATTGAAATAAATTGAGGCACCTACTTCTTTGCTTTTATCTTCATCTTTTTTCCTCACACGAACAGCTTTTTCAAACCACTGAGTGACTGATGACAAGCCAAAGGACCGAAAAGTAGTGAAACTTTTCGCATTATCTGATAACTGAACTGGCATAGTTTGAAAAGTAACCAATGATGAAACAGTTCTACTGCGTAATAAAGAAGCTAGAGTAGAAATTTTTCGACAACGCAATACTGAACACTGCATCGTAAATTTTTCATTAACATATACAGCTAAAAGAAATTTATTATGTAAGAAAATTTTTTCATAAATTTAAATTTACAAAACAAACGTATTATTTCGCAGGCTCAGCAGTGGACATTAATTTAACAGAACTTACAATTTATTATACTGTAACAATGTGATGCACAAGTTAATTTTAAAAAAAATTTACATTTTTTTGTATTCAAATTGAAGATAAAAAAGTATAAACCGTTGCTAAGAGCTCTTGATTAAATGTGATTTTTATATTGTCAAATTAACTAATAAAACAATGAAAATTTCAAAAACTGTAATTTTTAAAGAGATTTTTTTTCAAAAAAATGCTTAACCGATAGTTTCATCTCATTTCACAGTTGAATAACAGAAAAAAAAATATTCAATTAAATTTGTTTCGCGTTTAAGTGTAGTAATTTCTAAAATTGTTTACGTACAGCTAGCCAGGCCGGCTTTGGCATATGTTGAAACTGCTATAAGCAAAGCTAATAAGCCTGATGTCATCACTTAGCCTGGGAGAAGTATTGAACGGAAGTGTTGAGCTTTTTGTTCCTACTTTTCTTGCGTTCAATGATGACGAGTTGAAACGTCAACCAAGTCATCATACTTTTAAATGCGTTCAAATTGCTCATCTGGCGACACTGAAAGTCAGCTGCGAACGAATAGAAGACACTGACTGCTTGCTAGCTGACTGAACAAGCAAGCAAGCAAGCAAGCAATAGTTGCTTAGCTGCTATTTCAATTTTCACCGGACGGCTTGCAGTGAGTGGCTTGGCGAGCGACAACCGTTGTTGTTATTATTATAATTATAATAATTATTGTTGTTGTTGTTGTTGTTGTTGTGTACACATTCTGCTTGCCTCCATCACCAACAAGCGTAAGTTGCTTTTATTCATGCTTTTTTAAACTTTTACTTCGTTTCCCTTTTAAAATATTCCACTTACTTATTTGCTACTAAATGAATTGAAGTTTGATTCCAGTCAACCTTTCTAATATTCATGTCGACCTGAAAATGTTAAACTTTAGCTTGATGAACAACAATCTAGATGATACCAGATGCTAAAATCGACTCAATAATATCAGATCAAGGGCTTATCAATTCGTTGTCAAAACGTGAAATTTGACCATTCAAATCAAGCTCTTCTTTCATTCATGCGTCATTTTTGGTGTTAACTTTCACAAATCCAATTCGATTTGAGAAAAATTAAAAAATAATTTTATTAAAATAGTTGAAATTTGAAAGGTTGTTTTTCACTGACGAACAAACAAATGAATAATTTTCAAAGTGTCGCACTACAATTATACTGGAGCGGAACTAAAAGTTACTGGTTCGATTTTGCATCATTTACATTCAACTCGGACAGATGTAGATGTTGGAATGTTGAAAAAAGATGCTTTTACGCCAGTTTAATGTGTTGACACGCCGTAGGTGAAAAACACATGCGTAACTTAAACAAACCGAACACAACTCTTTGATTTAATAGAAGCCTCAACTTGTCACCTTGTAAACAAATGAACTTTTATCATTTTTCAAACAACAAATTTCAAGATGAAATCATGAAATTTTTCTCACCGAGAAATGATGAGAAATTGTCCATTTATTAGTGATGACATGTTGTTGTACAATTATTCAATTCGTAGCAATTCACGTTACAATTAATTCCATTAAGGGAATTAATTATTCAAACAATAAGTGAATTATTCATTCTTTTTTCATTTGCATAAATAATTGTCTTTGTTCGGTGTGATAGATGAATAACTGAAAGCTTGGAAAGGAAAAACGAACATAGCCGACCGACCGTATATGATGAGAACTACTGCCAATCGACTAGATTATTCCATAACCGACGGCGGCTTAAAATATTGCGCCTCTATAGCTGTCTTTGTCGGGCTCATCTTATCCCTTTTGACAATGCTGCCGAGTAGTCAGTTCAAAAGAACAGACAGTTTAAAAATTAATGGTAATTGAATTGTATTTTATTATTTATTGTCAAAATTGTATTTTGCATTAAACAAAAACAAAATTATTAAACTAATGCAGATGAAAAATGGAATGAAAACGAAAAATCAGAAAAAGAATCCCTCAGGTCGGAAGAAGAAGCTTTACGATTGAAGCAACTGGGAGAAATGGTTCGACTGAGACAGCAGAGGGTGGCTAAAAGAAGAATCTCAAAAGAGGATCAAGAAAATGAATTTGAAGAAAATTCTAACAAGCAACAACAACAACAACAACAACAACAGCAAAAAGAAAAGATGGATTTCACGTCTGAAAGCGATGAACCAAAACCAACACTACAGCAGCAGCCGCATTTCTCATCGCCGGTGCGAACATTTCGAACGAAAGGCAAAGAGCATATAAAAGCTAGCACTGTTTATCCATCTCATGGTGGTGGTGACGAAGATGAAAATTCTGATTATGACGATGATGAAGATGAAAATGAGGGAAACCAAATTGCTGAACCAAAGCAAACGAAATTAAAAAATAGTCGACAAATTCGTGTATTTCGAACAAAAAATGGTCAAATAACCGAAAAGCCGTCGATCATTCATGAACATGTGCAAATACCAATTTCCAATGGTCAAAATCTTGGAAAAATTAGAGTATACAGAACAAGAGGTCATCATACGGCTTCTAAAATTATTTCCCAACAATCAGATGAAACGAAATTTCTTACTGATGATGATGATAATGACAACGACAACGACAACGACGACGACGATTATGATGATGATAATAATAATAACGATGATGATACAGATGATAAAGATAGTATAGATTCAGGAAAAGAACACGAAGAGATTGAAGAAACAAAAATTTATGATCAAATGCCAAAACAAACCGCTACAGTTCGATATATCCGGATAAAAAATGGAATAGCTTCTAAAATAACACAACCGCTGCTACACACTGAAACAGAAAGTGGCCATCACCAACTTTCAATTCGATATCGAAGAATAAAGGGAAAAGATCAAACCGATGGTCAAATGGAAGAGTGGAAAATTTTAGTCCCAAAAGTAACACTCAACTACAATACTAACAGCCTCATATCAACGAACGCGAACAATCAAATGGTGCCGTTTAAAATCACATTACTTCCAGAAACGCATGAAATTTCTGAAGATAGAAGTGCCCATCTTCCTCAGTTGAAATACACTGTCACTAATCAACTTGACCAAAGAATTCGATTACGACTGGATATTGCTGATAGACTTTTGAGTGAAGTATGCATTTAAAAAAAATTCCACAATCTTACCTTAACTTGTGAATTTGTTCAGAGAAGACTTGAAGAAAGTTTGTACGAATTTGACGACTTATTGAAAGTTTATCCTACCAGTCCGCGTAGTCGTTACGGTAAGGCAGTCAGTTTGGATCTACTTGCTGACCATCGACAATCAAATCAATATCTAGAAAAAGCAATAGACGCGTACGAATCGGTTAGTATGTATACAATAATTTTTTTTCCATACAGTACCTATAAATAACTTTCAGGTATTACAATTACCACAATTACCGGATGAACTGTTGCAATTAACTGTACATCGTCTTGTTGAACGATGCAGATTTCGAGGTGAATAAAAAATAATTTATTTATTTATTCAATTTTGAAATATTGGAAATAAATATATACTTTTATTAATAAAACACCCACAATAACATTTGAAATTTATCATTTATTTTGCATTAAATTTTACCCATTATTAAATTTGAATTCTTTACAGCTTACAAAGATACATATATATATATATTCAAATATAACAAGCATTTAAAGTAGTTTTTTTATCATGAGAAATATTACTTTCAAGTTTTGAAAGTGAAATGATTGTTTTAACATAATCATTAACATACTCACAAAAGTTAGTGCTGAATTTTTTTCATGACTTATTAAAATGAATCGACATTTTAGGATGGTTCGACAAAGCTGTACAAGCTCAAATTCGTTTGCTGGAAAAGCAGCCAAATGATGCCAACTGGTTAAATGAGTTTGCAATTACGATGATGATGATGGGTCGTTTTGAAGATGCAAAACGTGTCTTTTTATCTGTAAGCAGTCTTTTAAAACTTACTTGTCTTTACCTGTATTTCATACATTTTGAATGTAAATGGTTTAAAATTGATTTACAATAAATTAAATTATAATTTGTTTACATAAATTTTAAAAATAAATAAATAATAACACTTGATTTATACAATTTTCAGGTTTTAGATAAAGATATGGGCAACGCAGTGGCTTTACTTTATTATGGATATATTTTAAAAACCGTGGATCGAGATTACGCAAAATCGATTCATTTTCTTTCTCGAGGGCTTGCAATTGGCGTGCAGTTAAAACAAGCGGCTCGCTTTGTGCTTCATTTAGGAGAAGCATTGCAAAGGTTGAACAAAACTGACGAAGTATGAAATGAATTATTAAATTAAAAAAATAATAATCCAACACCTTTTAAATATTTTCAAAGGCTTACAGTTTGTACGAAGAAGCTGCAAGAAATCGAATCTTTCTTTCAAAATATCAACGCTCTTTGTACAATGTTGTTGGAATAACTGCTAGACCATGGTGGACAGTAGGACAAACAATCTGTGGAAAGCAGCTAAAAGTAAAATTTTCACTATCTTTGTGATTTCAATTTGAAATTCAAATTAAACATTAAAATTTAACAGAATTTGGAAAAAAACTGGCGTCAAATTAAAGAGCAAGTGATGCACGTATGGAATACTGTAGGTAGAGAATTCGATCGAGTAGAATCATACACGGAAACTGGCGATTGGAAACAAATGAATTTATTCACTTCATCAGGTAGAAAGTACACAAAGAACTGTGAACATGCAGAAGCGTTGTGTAACATGATGGAACAACTGTCTGAAGATAGTGATTGTAAAGTGGAACAGGTAATTTTTGATTTTTCAATAATTCAATAATAAATATTAAATTTTTTAACATGGAATTTTCACAGATATACTTAATCTCCTTGGTGGCCGGAACACACATATGGCCACGGTGTGCATTTGCAAACTATTACTTGACTGCTTACATGGGAGTGGCACTTCCACATGGATCTTGGATTCGTGTACACAATGAAAGCAGGCCTTTGATTTTGGGACGCTTTGCGGTATTTGATCCAAGTTTCGAGCATGAATTACACGCTGGTGGTTCAGGATTTCAACTGCTGCTTGCGGTGAACATTTGGCATCCAGAATTAAGTGAAGAGCAGCGTCAATCAGTGCCACCTCTGTAAAACGGATAAACAAAACCATAAACATGGAAATATAATTGACAATTAAATATCGAAACTGTTTGCTATTGTACAAACTAATTAACTGGCCAGGTTATGAGAGCTTTCAAAATGCAAAGAGGCTCGCCGGCTGTTTAGAAGTTATCAGAAAGTTCGATATTCCTCAAAGAGGAATTTCTGCCTAAATTTTAATTTTTAATAAATTCACAATCACAGTTCTTTCATTTCATAAAATCAAACAGTACTTTTACTTGTCAATAATATTATCCACAAAATAAAAAAAATTTCGTCATTCTGAAAAAGTTTTCAACTGAAATTTCAGGTAAGTGAATTTCTTCAAAAATATTGTCCTTGAAAATCAGTAACTGCTTGTAGTTTACAATTTGTAATCAAACATTTTCACCCACTCACTGCACCCTTGCTTATTGGACAAGAATTACTGATTACGAAGAGAAATAAACCCCGATAAACTGAAACCTGCTGAAAATGAATTTGTAATAATGCAAAAGTGTCGTTACTCGATGATTCACTCAAGCAATATTTCATGTTGTAACAATAACTGATTTTAGAATAGTGAAATCAAACTAAAACTTCTCTTTTATTGCTCATAAACAAGTTACTTAAAATTGTATTAACAATGCTAAATACTCATATTTAATTTCTGGTTAAGCTTCAACAATATCACAGTTTGACAGAAAAATGTTGTTTACACACACACACACATGCACATAAATTAAAAAAATATACAAAACTTATACTATAGATGAATAAAGTGAAAAAACCTTCGTAAACTTGACCTCCGAACAGGTCAGGTGAATATTTTTTTTCCTTTATTAGTTCACATTCCACTGAAGCGGACAGTGTCGTAGATCACGGAAAAATGCAACTTATATCGGTATAGAAAGTTGTGCAACTTGTGAAACAGTTACTTGCCAATTAGCAGTTGTAAACTTGTTAATCAGTAAATTATGTTAACAAACATACAAAAATGTTAGTAAAATGTAAAAAAAAACAACTAACCAATAAAAAATTTAAAGCCTTCTTTGAAATGATGTTGCAAAGTAGGTGTAGTAGTGGTGAGCTGTGGAAAATATCGGTCGTCATGAGACTAGAAATTGATTGCTGCAGGCGAAAAGCGATCAAGAGCGAAAGACGTCAAAGGGAACAACGGCGAGACAATTTCCGGAATGCACGGCACATCTATGTTGGTATAAAATTTATGATTTTCAGGTTAGTTGGACGGTCATAAAAGAATGAGACTGATTACGCATTAGCTACTTTATGTATACATATTTCTTCTTTGTATTTTTGCACTATTTTTGTCAGGAAGAGTTTGCTTTTTCATTTTTAGCTTCAGATGGTCAGATTTCGCTTCTTTCTTTAGTGAATATGAAACAGGATTGTCAAGACGGACCACATTTATCATAATTTATTCTATAATTAGATAAATTGAAATAAATACATAAATAAGTAAATAAATATGCTTATCCAACTGCCTATATATATATATACATGTATTTGCCTCTACCTCCATCTCTATCTGTTAATGTATATTGTCTGGTCAGTGAACTTTTTTCCAAATTTCTCGCGCCTAGTGGTGAAATGTTCTGAAATGAATGACAGCTTAGAATGGAATATAAAACTACGTTCACGTTTAGGTCAACACTTGTACGTTTTGCGAATTGCGTTCTAGTTTGAAAAGTCCCAAATTGAAAATTGACCCTTTTTGGCTATTTACGAACGTCTCGGGCGCGGCCTACAGAGACGTCGACATTGGCAAAGCAAGTAAGCTAGTCGCAATAAGCCGTTTGCATTGTTTTCTAGAGGCATTGTTATGTAAAACAGAGCCTTCAGCTGCTGAACGATTGGAAAATTGATAAAAGCATCTTGACCAGAGAAAGATCAGCAGCATCGCGCCGGCTACGGTGAGAAGCAGATAGTCAACGGCTCGGTTTGGCTTGGTACGGCTAGTTGAGGTTTCTGTTGGCCGACGACGAGCAGCAAACAACGAGCGCTTGAGGCAAGTTTAAACTTTAAACAACAAGCAGGCAGAATCGCTCAGATAGACAGATAATAAAGAAAAGGCCCGCATCATCGTTGTCAATTCCAATGGATCGGCTAAACAATAACGGCGGTCGTGGTCAGGTTCTGTGCCTCAGTCAAGGTGAATGTACGACCAGATCAATTGTCAAAGCGCTTGACAATTTTTTGACCGCTGTCCAGCGGATGAAAGACACGGTCATGGTTCCGAGTCGACTGATCGATATGACAACCAGTGTTGGTGAACTGCGTGAAGCGCTGAACAGTCCACAAGAGCCGAATGCACTTGTCGCCATACCGTCCAACATGGTCACATCAAGCTTCCCGTTGTACAGCTTCTATCAAATGCTGCAAATGATTCGCAACCAACTGGTCAGCGGGCCAGAAGCCGACGATGCCAACTCGGATGTGAACGGCGCCGATGAACAATGTCGACACTTGTCGCATGCTTTTCAACAACACTTGCAAGGTCTGTTTTCCGTCCTACGTCAACTCACCGACACGGCCAACTACCTAACAAAGCGTTACCAAGACGAAGTCGATGCAGCGTTCATGCCACTTTAAATTTAAAAAAATAACCATTATAATAATAAACAGTCCTCGTCTACAAAGAATTTTCCACTTCTTTCTTGTGTAAGTAATTTCTGTTCAAATAATAAATCATCATCCTCATCACCATCATCGTTAATAATAATTCTACTGAATTTGATGTTTGTTTCTTTTTTATCCATTTTCCATTTCAAACTTGGAAGCGACAAATTAAGCACTATTTTGTTTTAGCTTTTTCGTAAAGCTACTCTCTGTTTTTTTTAATTATTCGATGCTTGTTGACAGTGGTGGTCCTAACAACAAGGTATTTTATTTTATACCTGAAAATCACATTTATACAATACTTACTGTACATTTGTCAATTTCAATTTTTATCTGGCAATTTGCCTCAACGTTTTGATAAAAAAAATACAAACCCACGTTTTATTTTTCATTTTGTTTTTCTTTCACTGTGACGGGATCATGCTAAACTGTTTTTTTCCTCGGCAATGTGTTATGAAAGTCACCAAATTTTTTTCTGCGACACTTTTTCCCCTCACCTTATCCAAATTGATGATAACTGCACTTTTGAACAATACACAATCTGTCTATATAAGCAATGTTTTCATAAATTAATAACGTACAATAACAATAATAGCAACAAAGCTTGTTCAATAATGCTTATGGAAAGCAATTATCAACAAGCATAATACGCTCGCTGTTGATGAACAGAGTGCATTTCGGTCAGAAAAATGGAATGTAAACCACCTACAGACACAGTTTTTTACTCCAATTGTCATGAGAAAGTGTCGTCGAGCTGATGCCGCAATGCATGAGCAAGTTGTGAAGGACTGACACAATATCCAAGCGCTTCTTCAAGCAAATCGGCAACACTACGCTCACCGCCAAATGATTGCAATCGACGCCAACGATCACCCTGCTGTCTGAAAATTTAAATATTTGTTTTCTTGTTTTCGACCTGCTAAACTGCTAAACAAAACTTACCGATTCAGAGGATCCTTTTCAAATGACTGACGCCAAAGCAACAATGAAACCGCTTTGGCAACTAAATAGATATGATATTTACTACCGTAAGGAATGAAATGAGAAAACCGATGCTGCCAAGCCGTTTGTTCGGGCATTAAACATTCAAAGCCGACATCGCTGTACAATGAACGACAAAACTCTACAGTATTCTCAATTTCGGCTCCCTGTTGATGCAATTTCAAATCGCACAGTGACATCAAAATCTGCTGAACCAATTCCAACGCACCGAATATATTTCTCGAACGACAAATCTTCTCAATCGTCTCATCAGGCATCGAGCTTCCATCTGCTTGCTTAGTCAACATGAGCAATGTCTGCAAGAAACTTATTTAAACATTTTGGAAAAAATATATACAAAAATTCTTACTTTGGGATTGTACATGAAATTTTCCATTAAATTTGAAGGCACTTCGGCGAAATCAGTCGCGCAACGTGTTCCTAAAAAATAAAAGATAAAATTGAAATTTATTACTAAAAAAATGAAAATTTAAAAAATGTTCCGCCCTACCCGACACGTGCTGATACCGCGTGCGGCCGAATATACTGTGCAAAGCGTGGCCCATTTCGTGTAAAAAATTCTCCAACTGAGATAAAGTAAAATATGCTTCATCAGAACACCGATCTCTGCACCGGAAAGACAATACTACAACTGGCTGTTGATAGCTTCCATCTGACAACTGCTTGCCGCATTGTATTGTAAAATGAGAGTCCGACACTTTCCCTCGTCGATCAATCCAATCACAATAAATCACCCCCAACGAAGAACCCTGCTCATTTTGCACCAGCTGAAAAAACAAATTAACATAATTAAGTGATTAATGATAAAAATTTCAAAATTCAACAATACCCATTTGGTAACTGAATCATGCCAAACTTCTCCAGGATTGATCTCAGCTTCAACAATTCGCACACCATATAGATAATTCAACATAATACTTAAATTATTGATCACTTGCTGTCGATTCAAGAAAGGTACCAATTCAGAGAGGCTCAACTGAGTTAAATTATCTTTAGCAGTGTAACAAAGGTATGGCAAATCCCATACGTAGGGTTGGCGACCATCTTGAAACTTTGCCAGCTCTGAACGCTCTTTCATTGCTTGATCATATACAGTATCCAAAGTGCACTTCAAAAATGACTCAACTTTACTGCTGTTGTTCAGCAGCAACTTCTGAACAGCCCTATCCGCATAGGATCTATATCCAACAAGAGTAGCAATGGCGTCACGACAGTGCAACAAATTTTTCAATTTCATTTCTTGGTATTTTGAAGGTTGAAAGTAAGTCAAATAACCAAATTTTCGTACACGATGATCGTTGTAATTCAAAAGAGCCGTATGCAACTCTGAAAAGCCATCACCAACATCTGTCAAATATTTAGCAAACGGCTCAGCAATATCACTGGTCAAAATTCGAACCGGACTGTCACAACAACGCATAAATTCAGAGCCCAGTCGAAAAAGATCTTCAGTGAAGCTAACAAATTTCCTACGCTGAAATTGTGGAAAACATTTAAAATAATGCATTTCTTCACTTTACAACTTAATATAATTACAATTTTTTGCATATTTATTTTAAAAATACTAACCGACAATTCGGGTAAATGGACGCCGCTCATTTCAAAATCTGCCAACAACAATTCACCAACACGAAGATCTACCTCATCCAAAGGTAGAATATCCCCTTCTTCAACTGACCGTCTGAATATGTTATACAGTTCTGTTGATGTATTTAATCTGTAGAAATAAAATTTCAAAAAAAACATCTCATATGTATTAAATCAATATTTTACCGTTCAATAAGAACACCTAACTGATAAACCGCTTCATCGGCCGCATTCACAATTTTTGGATCTGGATGTAATAAACGAACACATTCTGCCTAATAATTCAATAACTATTCACATGACGTAAAATATATTTATTATTATTAGCTATCCATTTATTTAAAAAATTATATCGAGTTTAAAATCTTACTGAAATTTGATCAATATTCGTAAAAATATATTTCCAAATCTATTAGCATTTATCAGAAAATAAAATTAAAAAATTCTCATTAAAAAGACTGTTTTTATATATTTCAGAACTTGCCATATCAGCAACTGAGCAAATTTTGTTCGACATATCGTCAAAAATTTCCACCATTTTCCTCTTCCTATTTGTGCTTTGAGCTTCTGCACATAGTCGGTTGCATTCTGCATGTACGTCGTTGGCAAGCTGCGAAAAACCATCAGAGCAGTTCAAATTTTCCACATTGAACAAACCCTGAATAATATAATTACAAATTTAAACTAATCAACAAAAAAATATCACATACTAAAGCATTTGATGAAAATGGAAGATACTGAAAATATTTGGATTTCAAACGACTGAAAACGCTTCTTGATAAACCAATTTTCATCATTTCGCTAAAATTCAATTACAGTAGTATTTTCCCATCGTCTATTAAATTGTGTTTATGAAATGCGATGCAATCAAATTCGTCCAGTATATTGTGTCCCTACATAAATATTAATATGCAAAAAAAGAAAACTGATTTTGTAAAACACTTTATTATTTACTACCATAAATAGTCTGAAAAAGAAAGGCAAAAAATTAAAAAAAACTAAACTGAAAATCAAGTATGATGAGGAGGAACTCGTTGACGAACTGCATGCGCAGAACGAAGTACATCGATGTGATGAATGACCTAAAATAAAAATTAATGCATTCAAATAAAATATAACAAAATGCAAAAATTATTAAAATCATTACGCACTACAAAATTATGAAACACAAGTGCATACATACTGCTTATAATTTACAATCACTAAAATTTAATGAATTCATTCTCGCCATAAGCAAAGTAACAATATTACATCGTTCAAAAATAAAGAATTAAACTGAAAAAACAAAACGTCAAATATTATATATTATATTAATAATCTGTTCACTATTTTAGAAATTATTTACCAAATAATTTTAAAAAATAATAAATAACTTACACTAGAAGTTTCCAATGACAGTTTTGCCATAGCTTGCAAAGAAAGCAATAAGTTCTTATCATCTTCGCTCTAAAACAAAACAAATCATATTCTGAATTTCATCTCAATATATAACTAACAACTTTCACTTTAAAACATCATAAATATACAAAAAAAAATATTTAAAATATGCCAAAAGATATTGCTGATCAAGTTAAACATTTAAATTCGTTGAAATGTATAATTAATTATATATATATATATATATTTCACGATATTTTACGTAAGCAAAATTAGTAATGTATTAATTTTACAGTTTTCATAAAATCATTTTTTAAATTGTAGTGAAATCATTCTAGCCAAAAATAGTATTACTGTCATATAATACAGTAATATACTGATAACAATAAAATTGGGTGAACGTTATTTTAAATTATTTAATTTATTAATATCATTATTATTAAATTTATATTTAAATTAAACTCCATTACACAAGTTAGTTATATAAATATCTATGCACAGTATTCATATATGCACTGCATACGATAAGTATAATAAAAAACTTAAATAATTTTCATTTACTTACTGCATAGAGATCATTTTCAATGTATTCCATTTTCACCGACAACAACGAATTAATATGAGCAGAAATTTTACGCAGAATACTATGATTAATTGGAAAAGTTCCTGAAGCAACTGCTTGAAGATAGTCAATAACTAATTTTTGACGCATCATTAGCAGGCGAACTGCATTCAATTGTGAGTTCAGCCGTGTTAATGCTACAACAAACAAATAAAACAGCAACAATAATTTCGATCAAATAAAAAATGAACATATTACAATAGTAAAAATTAATAAATAGAAAACGTACTATTATTTGCAGGCAAATTTGATTTTTCCACTGCTTGTTCTGAAACATGTGCAATGCATATCATCTCATTTTTTTGGTAGACAATTGAATAACTGAGCAAAACAAATTCCGTCTAAAATAAAGTATTAGCAACAATCAAAATGAATTTAATACATACAAATTAATTTACCATAGCAGGATTGCTTTCGTAGAATTCAATAGGAAGCTAGAATAAAGCAAGTGTTACTCAAGTTAAATAAACAAACATATCCATCATACCACTCTGGTCAAATTATCAAATGGATTAAATCTTAATATTATCGGATTTTCATTGACAATCATAGACACGTTGTGCATCTGATGGTCCAACTCATTGAAATAGTTCAAGCCAGTTATGACATACCAACCGACAAAAATTTCATCTTTATATATAGATCCAACTGCAGTTCACATAATTAAAAATTACTTAAGTCAGAACAATCAGAAAACAAATTAACAAATATTTACATGATTTCATAGTATCCATTAAATAATCATAATTTGGAAACAACCCATGCATCTTCACACTGGTGACAGGAAATGACCGTATAACTTCTATGAAACGACCGGACTGCTTTCCCATCAGAGCACCGTAAACTAAAATGTCACTTATGATTTGAAAACAAAATATTTTTCCTATTACCTTGAAAATGTTCGTTTCGTCCATTTACACGTTCTCTTGTGAAGTGATCAGAAAGATGCAATATCACTTCTGGTCGAAGTGTAATTTCCACAGAAGCGCCATTATTAATTACATTGTTTTTTATAAGACTATGCTCTGTGTCAGCCGAATCCATCATTCACACAACAAGACTGTAAAGCACTTAACTAAATCACAGCTCATTTATGATCGTTAGTACAAATTATCGTGACTAAGTAATGATCAATGTAAACCTAATTCAGCAAATTCTAAAAACGTTATTTTGCTGACACTGCAATTTTACTTTTATTTAAAAAAATACGAAAAAGTAAAAGTACTTTAAACGAGTAATTTAGAATTAAATACATTATACAATAACTAATGAATGAACTTATGAATAAAAAAACATAAGTCAATATCTTCCACAAAAATATACTTTCTTGACAGTGCCAAGCTGCAAAGTTTACAACAAATAAAATTTATTAATAGTGTATACATAATTTATTATGTACTTAAAATTTTACAAACAGACGATTAATTGATACAGTATTGCAGAAAAGTAGGCGTTATTTTGAATTGGTTCTTTTATAAAAGCAGCAGAACTCACTCCACCGACTCAGTTATTCATATTAAAAAGTTGTATAAAAACATATGCTTTTTATGATTCGGTTGACTGCATTATTATATAGTTTATTTTAAAAAGCTAAAGAGCCAATGAACTCGAAACTAAAATGTAAAAATAAGAAAACTTTCATACGCAATGCATAAAGCTAAGTAAGTGGCTTGAACACTGTAAATTCTATTCACTTTATCATAACGTCTAGACTGTTTAAATAATAGTAACGAACGTTGACAGAATAGCTCATTTTAGCAAATTAGTAAATACTGTTTAATTTTCAATAAATTTAATTAAGCCAACATGCCAAAAACTTTAGATAATGATATAATTTAACTTAATTTTGTTTCCTGATAATTACGAGTGAAAATATCATTTCGATTTAACTAAAAAAATTAAATAATTTCATAATATAACAAATAAATAAGAAATTATCAACTTTTTTAATATAAATTATACTAACAAGGCATACTTTACTCTGCCTATTTTTGTGATTAATACTGCATTTCAACCTTGATTATCATTATTGTAATTTTTGTAGTTATCTAAACAGTTTATTAATTTGCATCCTGAAGGTGATATGGCTAAAATTTACACGTTAATATTTATATTCTGAAAATTGAAAATTAATTTTGCTTCATCAGAACACATAAAGCACACGATCACTCGATTTAGTTTACTTGATAGGTATGAAATATTAAGTTACATTTTTGCCATTTTCTGCTTTGTACACCCACACAATTGCTTAATAGTTATGTTTAAAATTATTAGCACTTTTCAATTTTCAATTTTCACAATGTAATAATTGCATATTTCATCAGCATGACACACAATAAATACAGTTGGAAGAAGAGTAACAGCCAATATGCTGTTATAAGCAGCTCGTCAAAGTTCTCGAACATCGGCTTACGCTCCGTTGTGGATAATAAATATAAATTTATACGAGCTGAAGAACCGGAAAAAGAGTCTTTAAAAGGTGATATATGGAAGAATGTCCCAAAATTGAAATACAGTGGTCTGGATATTGGATTGTTTTCCGAGAAAAGATCTGCATGCTCGAATAAAAAGGTCAAGCCTTGTTCCAGTGTGAGAAAACACAATTCGAAGTTCAAATTACATTCAAAATATTACGCCGAAAAGCGGAAAATTCAACAAAATGTCGTCAGGAATAGAACGACAAGTTTGAAAAGTGAAACAAAGCAAGAAACCGCGACTTTGCAAGCATCCTCGTCTGTGCAGCGTAATCTTTCACCGGACGTGTATTTGAAGCCTAGTTGTCTGATGGAAGAAGGATTGAAAAAAGTTGAAAATGCAAATACTTCTATTGTTAAACCTTCTTCGAAATTATCATTGAAAAGTCCATCAGCAGATGTTCGACGAAAAACTGAAATTCGAACGCGGTACAAAATTCGTAAACTTGCTAAAGTAGGCTTGAAGAGGTCAATGAACAATACCAATCCTATTGCAAAGAAAACAATGAAATTATCTGAGGTAAGATTTGAAAAAGAAAAAGATGTTTTGCATTTTATCAATTTTTTGAAATATAATTTAAGTCGAACAACGTTGGAACAAGTCCAAGAATCACCACAAGATATAAATTACGTCGACTGAGTTGCGATTTTAGAAATACTAAGCGGAAAAGTGTCATTTTTCATAACAGCAGGGTAAAGCAGAATCGTTTCAAATGGCAAAGGGAAAAATTGAAAGAAAAACGCTTCTGCAATCCTAAAACGGTGAAAATGATCTCAAAGTATAAATTGCGCAACTTGGGGCATTGGGAGCAGTTTGCAGTATCAAAATCTGGTGAACCGAGGTCGAAAATCGTATCCAGATATCGACTACGCATATTGGCCAACAATGGAAAAGCGATGCACAAAAGCCCTCGCCAACAACGCAATGCTTGTCGTCGTATTATTTCAAAATATCGCCTTTTAAATTTGAAAAAATCTAAAGGCGAATATACCAAGCGGGTAGTCTCGAAATATAAATTGCTCAACAACGTGAAGAGAACAAAGCTGCACCACAGGCGAGTACAACGGGTGAAGAGTAAATACAAGCTTGACCAAAGAGCCGGTCAGCCGTGGTATCGTTGGCGCAGGTTGACAGTACAGCCGAAGAAAAGCGTTGTGCAAGAATATGCAAAGAAATTGGTGAAAAAGATCAAGTCGGTTTCCAATCCTTGGCATTTCAAGAATGCTCACAAATTGATTCGAAAAAACGACTGCTTATTTTACATCCGATTCGGTTACTGTACTCGTGGCAGCCAATGTCCACATGCCCACGATCCGACACGGGTAGTGATTTGTAGACGCTTTTTGCGTGGGAAATGCAATAACAAATTTTGCCGCTTTTCACACGTCATCTCTGACGAAAAGCTGCCCCAATGCCAATTTTTCGCCCAAGGTCGTTGCGACATATACGAATGCCCATATCTGCATGTCACCTATGCACCAGGTACGGCTGTTTGTAAAAAATTCCAGCTCGGCCGATGCATGCAAGGCAAGCATTGTTCGAAACGTCATATCTACACGAACAACTTGAAGAAAAAGACCGTGAAAAAGAAACATGCAAAATCTACAACTGTGGAAACGAAAGAAGAGGATATTTCAGAAATGGAGTGCACATCTTGCCCTGCAGGCGAATGTATTCATTTTATACGACTCCCGACCGATAGCATTGCTGAAGAGAATGAAAAGCCGAAATTAATTGGAGAGTAAGTGATATATATTGTTTATAATGTTTTGTTTAAATATTTGTTCAACTCAACTTTTAGGAGATACATGGATATTACCATTCGAAACGACCGCTGTCACACAGATGAAACCAGTTGAAGTTGTGCTGATTCGCTTTTTTCATTCAATTCTTTATTTTGATTTGAAATGACAATTTTTAATTTACACGACTGCAGTCTGAATGCATTCATGCAATTTTGAAATTTGATGAAATTTTCCCATATTTGCGCACTTCCTGAAATAACAGAACCGTTAATAGTTTTCACTGGACTATACAGTTACAAATGACTGTCTATACTTGAATCTGTTCATAATTCTGTTGATAGAACAGAATAGCACGAAACAGATTCCAAAATGAATAATCCGGCCAAAGCACTGGGTCAAAGTATAAACAAGAATACGACAACTGAAATTAAAAATTGTATACAGAATGCAAATAATAAATGTTGTGTGTATTTTTACCTGCCAAAGCAAGAAATCACTGAGGCGCGTTTCTCCACTTGTGCGTATCAGCAAATCTGGTTCAGTGGAACAGCCAGAATCAAGATGCTTTGAAATGAGCTCTACTGTCAGCTGGCTATTTCCGTAAAACAGTTTTATTTTAAATATGACAGCTGTGTTCACTGAAATTTTCTCTTACTCTTCTTCTACAGGTTGGCCATTCGCCTTGAATGTTTTCATAATTGAAATGCAGGCACGACGCAACTCGTCAAAAGCAGTATATGGAAAACATATGTTTAAAAAAAGGCTAAATTCAAGATTTATAAATAATTTTCCGTGAAAAAGAAATTTCATATTCTGAATACATACCCTTTATTTTCTCGCGTTTTCAATGCAATCGCTTCCATCAGCTCGCGAACATCTCCGGGCAAATAATCAAAATTTCCAAAAAATCGACACCGTACATCATTTTCTTCAACCGAATTCCTTAAACATTTTTAAAAGTAAAAAATGAATCTGCTAATAAAATGGACAAACAATGTTTCCAATATTCTGGTAAATTTCACTCTAGCCAAGTTCATCAGTGCGTTCACTTCGGCTTCTGAACGTTTAAAATTTTCAATGCTCAGGGCAAATACCGTTACTTCCCGAATTCCAACTTTGCAACACCATTGCAGTGTCTAAAATATATAATGCCATTGTATGACTTCATTTTGTAACATTTTATCTATGTAGATTTTCTATTTGCTAATCGTCTTTGTTGACTGCATACGTCTCAAAAATTTTTAAGAAATATTCAAATTTTAAATATATTTGTTTTGATAAATCAAAAAGTGAAAACATTTTAAAAGCAAAAAATCTACATGGAATTGCAAACGGTATTCTATACTAATATTTTCAATAGAAATATATACCTGAAAATTAATTATGACAGTAACGTAACAGGAAAATAATAAATATATCGTTAAAATTAGTTATTTGAAATGTGAAACCTTCATTAGAGTCTCATAGCCATATTCATGGCCTGATGTGGCTTCCATCCCAAGCTTTGTAGCAAAACGGCGGTTTCCGTCCATGATGAAAGCAATATGCTGTGGAATTGGACCAAGAGAAAGCAGTTTCGCCATCATTCTTTGCAACCATGATAACTTTTCTGCGCTGAACAGTGTTGGCATAACTTACGTAAATAACTAAATGTTTCGATTATAAAACAAAACTGATGACACGTAATGTAATGCATTGAATAAAAACAAATAGAACTGACATACGATAACGAAATTCCCATTTAATTTATTTAAAACTCAACGTGCTATATTTACATTTAAAAAGTTATAAACACGCATGATCTAGATTGGCTTCTTCTGGTGTAACTATCGCAACACTTCCGCCAATTCTGGACAATAATGCAGCAAAATGATCTTCGCTATGAGTTTGAGCAAAAGCAGAATTTTTGAGGCATAAATGTATGTGCTTGTCGTAACTTTTCTCATAGCCCACAGAAGACAAATCCATATCGCAAGTTATCTGAAGAAAAAATGCCACTCTATCTGGATGAGAAAAATGTGGCTCAAAAAATGCATGTAAAATATCATATGTAACGGGAGAAAAATTTTGAAATTCTTTCATTATTGCCACATTGTAAATATACTGCGAGAAAAAACTTTGTAATCTTTCGTGCAACCGAGTAACACCAAAACTGTCATTAAAATCTTCACTGTCAAAAACAGTAACTGACGGGGAATATAGTGCGTTCCCACTGAACAGCTTGCTGGTAATATTTGCCAGTCTCAGAGCTAAACATTGTGCCGTTCGCTTGCCATTTTTATCATTCAACAAGGAAATTACAAGGACAGACGTTTCATCTTTCATGGCCGATTGAATACTCGTACTTATCACTTTCCACAGCATACTGTTTTGTAATTTAAAATCGGACTTCAGATATTTGAGTTCTTTATAGAAGTTTGTCCTCTTCGATGGAGCGTTGCATATGTAAGGTATATAACACAAACAAACAATAACAATAAGGAAGCATAACAATCTGAAAATATATTCATTCCACAGTTTCTTTACTGTTGAATTTGACACTTCATTAGATTTGAGAATTTCGGACAAGTGGGAGTACGAACGGTCAGAATTATGAATTAAAATACTTTCTTTACCGCAAAAATTATCATCGTCAGTAAGATCAGAACAATCTTCTTCATTTGACGAGAATAATTCATTGAATTCAGTCTTCAAATCATTTAAATCTGGGTATAATTTCAGAGGATCATTCTTACCTAAATCGAATGTACCAAAATCTTTCTCAGATTCAGAATTTCCTTTTTCTCTCTTCTCAGAAAAACGTGCATGATTTCTTATCATCTTTTGCATCAAAAGTTAATTCCAGACGAAAAAAAATAAAATTAAAATAAAAACGTCAGAACCTCAGTTTTAAATCAAATACATCTTAAACAAAAATCTACGAAAAAGGTACAAGCTGAGTCAAAGTACAGTAGGAAAATAAAAATAAAGTTTTATGGATGTGAGTAATTTTAAACATCGTATCATATTTTTTATGCTTTTTATAATTTATAATAGAGCATGCTTTTAGCGTTTTTTATTTTCATAATTAATCATAAACATCAATTCATAGTTTTATTTAAAGTTTGTGCAATCAGTTTACTCGGAACCCTTTTGTTTATTTACTTTGCTTATTGGTAACTTGTAGAAATTTCCATTTGAATAATACAGTAACTTGTAATTATGTTTTATGAACTACATATTCTATAACGTTAGCAGTGCCATCTTTTACATCTGAATAAAAGCTACTCATACCGCTTTTTAAAGCTTAATTCATAATTTTAATTTATTACACGCGTCTCTGACGTGCCTGTCGAATTATCTATTTCCTGTTTACTGAATGATTTAGAATTTGAAGCAAAATTGTTTGTATACTGAAGTTAACATAAACGTTGGTTTGATGATCAATGATAATTGAGCGTATTGATCAGTTGCAGATCAATCAGTAGTGCTTCTTCGTCGCAACACTTTTGCGTCAGTCAGCTTTCCAGCATTGGTGGTACTCCTGTTGTCAGTTTCAGCATTTGCTTATTTTCTATTTCACTTTGTATTAATATTGAATGAAAAATGTCTAATCAAAGATTGTGTATCCTCAGAGACAAAAGGTTTATTGAATTTCAATTTTATATTTCTACACAGAGTACTTTTTCAGGGACGCTATTAATTCACTTAACGTCCAGCGGAGTCAAGCCAATATATGGAGCATACTGAAACATTCTTTGGGAACTGTAAGAAGTGCTGTAATCAATTTAATTATTCTTTAACAATTTCATTTCAGGATCTCTCAAGACTGTCAATTCCTGTAGTGTTCAACGAGCCGTTGACATTTTTGCAGCGAATTTCCGAGTATATGGAATACAGCGATCTTATAAGTAGAGCTGTTAATGAGACAAATGCATTAATACGTATGGAGGTAAGTTATTTTATTGATTTATTAGAATAAACGTAATATAGTTGGTTGTGTTTTTTGAACGTGGCAGCGTTTGCTGTCTCCGCTCTTGCATCGAACTGGCAGCGTGTGGGAAAGCCGTTCAATCCAATTTTGGGTGAAACTTACGAACTAGACCGGTAATGTAAATTAACGATTGTGCAAAATATTTCGATTTATTTTTTTTCAGCTCCAATACAACAGGATTTCGCATTTGTTGCGAACAGGTTAGTCACCATCCTCCAATTAGCGCCTTTCATGTTGAAGGCGATGGGTTCAAATTTTATGGAAGTATCCATCCCAAAATAAAGCTGAAAGGACAAGGCTTAGAAATTGTTCCGAAGGGTATTCTTACCCTTGAGTTGTTAAAGTATGTGATTTTTCTACATATTTTTTATGGAATATTGATTAAAACTATTCAATATGATTTCTTCATAATCACTTCAAAGAAATATGTTCACTGTTAGTAGGAAATTCTGTCATTAAAACGTTCGCTATTTAGTTCAATATATTTTTAACAGTGAACGCAAAAGAATTGATTTTTAATTCTAAAAGAACTGAAATGCATGCTCAAGGGCTATCATGTACTGTAGTATATGAAATTCAGGATTTATTTTACTGTACTACAGTGTTCTCATATAAATTTAACATTCCTTATTAGGCAAAATGATGTTTACATGTGGTCTAATGTCAACTGCTCAGTCAAAAATATCATTATTGGAAAAATGCAAATCGAACTGGTATAAAGTATTGTTATTTGACAATTTTTGAAGAGCTCGTTTTAGCAAGGTACTATGGAAATTGTCAGTCATCGTTCTGGTTTAAAATGTACACTGCAGTTTAAACCAAATAGTTGTCTTTTCGGACGTGAAATTTCTCGACATGTTCATGGTTTTATTGTCAATCAAAGGTGAGTGCCACTTCGATTTCTTTATATTTTTTAATCCTTCGAATATATACCCGTTTGCTGAGAATATGATCGATAATGTAATTTTAATAATTTTCAGAGAAACTCGACTTAGAACATTGTATGGGGATTGGACCGAGTTTTTAGCCAGCTGCACTATCGAGATTTACAATGCAAATTTCGAGCAATGGCTAAAGCTACGACAAAAAAGAAATTTACCCAACACGGTACAATCAAATCGTCCTGCTTCACCAGTCACTTTTCCTGGTTCAAATATTCTTTGGCAGATTAAATCTAGGCCAGATTTCAGCGAAGTGGTACGTTGAAACGTTCTGTTGTTTTGAAATATTTAATTTACATTTATATTAGTTTTTCAATTTTACTGAATTTGCAATGGGACTGAACGATATGCAATCAAACAATGACTATGCACCTACAGATTCTAGATTTAGACCAGATGTAAGATATCTGGAAAATGGTGAACTTGGTAATCTACTACTTGTGTTTTCCTTTTATGCAAACTGAAATATCTTTGTTTAGACTTAGCTGAAACAGAAAAGCTACGGTTAGAAGAAAAGCAACGCTTTGCTAGATCACTTTCTAAAGAAACTAAACGTCAATGGACTCCAAAGCATGTTTTTATGCTTTTAGCCTAAACAGTTTTTTAAAGTAACACTGTTTATAGGTGGTTTACAATGGGCGTACATCCAGAAACCAAGGAAGAATGCTGGATTTTCAGTGACAAATATTGGCTTAAAGACTGGTCATCATGTCCAGATCTGTTTTAGAATAAACATTCCAAACAACTAGTATACAATTATATGTTTACGTTATCCTATAAAACTTAATGTTCATTTAGATTGAAATTATGTACATTCTCGAAAATGAGAAAACACTTATGATTTAAATTATTGTTCCCTGTGAACACCTACACCACATGACTATTACACATGCAAAACGTACTGCCGATTAAATAAATTTTTCGATAAAACTAATTTGTTATGCTGCACATATATTTATAAACGAACAGCTTTGCATCTCCTCATTTAACACTTAGTTAATATCTACATGCTGAGACAAATGTTTTAAAGTTAAAACAATTATTGAAAAAGGGAATGAAACACTGCTGTAAGCTTAAAACTGAGGAAGATTAATAACAGGTGTTATAACAGTAACTTTCACCAAAAAATAAGTAAAAATCATTTTTTGACTGTCACATTTTATTTCAATTTTCATATTTTCAATGCACAGTCAGATCTACTGTTCACCTCCAACAGTTGGCATGTTCTTAATGATATCCGAATCGCCTATATTTTGGAGAATATATGAAAAAAATTTTAAAAACAGAAAAACGCAATGCATACCTGGATCTGTAATACTCATCATACAAACACGAAAATATTTTCCACACGCGGTGCCCAGTTCAATATTGTTTCCGCTGTAGTGATGAACACCAGTTTTTGCCAACATCGCATAATACTCGATTTCGCTTTTTCTTACATAAAATAATATAAAATAAAAAAATGCTGCTAATCATAATAAATCAAATACCTCAATGGAGGAGTGTTGTTTGCTAAAATGACTAACTTCGCTTTACCATTTCTTAATGTTCGCAACGTTTGATTATATCCCAAAACATACTTGCCACTTTTCATAACAAGCGCAAGCCTTGAATTAATATTCTCCACAGATTTTTTCTAAAAAACAAGCAAGTTATTAAAATAAAAATCATTCGCCAACTCTACTGCCATTTTCTAACATTATTAAATTTCAATTTAGTTACATTCAAGAATACGAATAAACATAATATAAATTCATAACATCAACATAATATGCACAAATACATATGCATTGAATTCACAATAAATTATACATTTTTTAATTAATAATGTATAATAAATCGTTTAAAATGAATAAAAAGAAACGATAAAAAAGAGTGTCACAGAATTGTAAAGTATAACAACAGAAGATAAAACTAAGCTGAATAATCACTTAAACTGAAATGTTAAATTAAATATGCATAAAAATTATTTTATAACATTTTACATACCAATTTTCTAGGGGCCATTGCTATAAAACCAATCAAAAATGACAGTTTCCAACAAGCTACCGTATTTAATAAAAACTATTAAGAAAATGCAGGTGCAAGTGTGTTCAATATAATGATAAATTATACAATAAGATGATGGATTAAAATTTAATGTTTAATCCGAAAATTTCATTTTATTATTAAATTATATGTGAATAATGGTTTGTTGATTTTTTTGCTTTTACAGAATGCTCTGTCTGTTTTAAGAAAGTTCGCAAATCATTACCTACAAATTTTTGAATTATTTTATTCAATTATATTTTAACTATTTTCAGCATAAAATTAATTTCTTAACTTTATATAGTAAATAAAAACATATTATACAACCCAATCTAAAGAACCACTTCAAAAACAAAGAGGAACTTCAAACCAGGTCATCCATCAACTTCAACACAGAAATGTAATACAAATTATATTTATTTGTATTAAAAGTTTACTATAATTAATTAGTCACGTACAAGAAATTATACGTCGACATCCATGTTTTATAAATTAATCGGCAAATAAAAGAAGGTAGCAAGAACTACATAAAAAACAGCAGCATACAAAAGACAGTATCTGGGGGAACTGCTAGCGTTACATTTGCTACTAATTGTAGTTCTTGTTTGCCATTTGGTTCATAGAAACCGCCATTAATTGATAGAAGTCAAATTTATTTAGGAATTTCCGTTTGAGCCTTTAAGAATGATAGAAAACGATAAACTAAATACGTCATTTGTAAATTAAAACAAATAAACAGATTCTCACTTAATGCTTTTGATGTAGAATGCACATCTTCCTGTTTATCTTTTACGTCGTCTTCCTCGCTTCTTAAATAATCATAAAGAAGCTTTGAAAAGAATTCAAAAATTTCATGCTTACGATGCACTTTCATTTATGCTAAATGCAGACGGCTTGGAATCATGGAAGTGGATCACAGTGATGTCACCTGTTGTGAGACGCTGAAATTCCAGCAATGTCTTCTTGTCTTCACTTGAAAAATTTATCAAATATTCGTTCAATTTTGGATAAATGCTACGACTCCAACGACATAACATGCTTTTCCAAGAATGAGGAGTCACCTTAAGTCTTTCGGCTTTCTTCCAAAACAGTCGACCTTTGTGATCCTTTATTCGCGATGTTCCCTGCTTTATCTCTGATAACACATACTCAATCATACTCACATCTTCATTAAGCGTATACTTCATTCGACCGGACATGGCAACAAAATGTAAGAAGTCAAATCATTTTTATTTTAACAACCGCAATTGAAAGCATACAGCATCTTTGAACCTGAAAATCAGAATAATCATTATGCTATAAACTTCTTCATAAATTTAGTTGTTAATGATTTTATGTTTATTCTAATTTTACTTCTAAAAATGTTAATTTAATTTTTCAGTGTTGACAGCATTATTAACATTTCAATAAACGTCCGTTTTAACATTTTTTAATGAGTAACATAGCAGCTTGCTGGTAATGATAAAGCTTTACTTTTTATTAGAAGTATTCCATTTGCTAATTTTCTTCATTTGCTTGGAATATATTTTCTTCTTTTCCTAGTCAAGTTTTTTTGAAAATTATAACTGTTTAATTTGTTTCATGATTAGATATGGGACATTATTGTTTTAGTTAATAATACTGAATTCCAGTAAGTCTTAGTTGGTAATAATACCACTCATCTAAATGTTAATGTTTGGAATTAAAAAAATGTATATGTTACTGTCATACGTCTTATGAATAAATAAAAGCAAACCGAAACCATTTTATATTTAAACAGATTTTGTTTTTATTTACAACTGTAAAATTCATCACTGAAATATCATTCTATCAAAGTATGTTTTATGATTATATTTAAGTTTTACTCAAAATTCAACATTTTGTTTCACAGTGACTTCTTTGCCTGAAACTTCAGAGTATAGAAATAGTAACATGCAAGCATCTCACCTGGAACGGCATTATGCAGGAATGTCATCTTCACAACGTGATGTACATGAAAACATTGAATCTGCAGCAAAGCATTCAGCATATCATTTCAAACCAAGAATCATCCTGATGGGCTCAAAGCGGTTAAAAAACTGATTAAATTTTCAATACGTATAATTGAAAGTAAGTTATTTTAGGAGTGGCAAATCGTCAATTCAAAAAGTAATATTTCATAAAATGTCACCAAATGAGACATTGTTCCTCGAAAGCACTACACGAGTAACACAGGAAGGTATGACTTGTAATCATGTTTCATGAAGCATTTTGCTTTACTAAGATTGCTTACTTTAACTAATTTTCTGTTACTGTTACGAATGTTTAATTTCTTGTTACAATAAGGCCAGTAATTTTTCATATAACTCATTAGCAATAAAAGAATTAAATTAAATTAAAAGACTTTATTTAATTTCTAAAATATTTTTATTACTAATTAAGGTTATAATTATATTCACAGTTTTGTTCAGAAAATTGAAGAAGCATGAACTACAGTAATACAATAGTAGTAATGAAGGAGGAATAGTAAATTTTTTCGGCAAAGTTGTATTTCATTTTATTCACTTTTTTAAATATTTAACTATTTCAGAAATGTCAAGAAATTCTTTTATTCAATTTCAAATTTGGGAATATCCCGGCCAAGTGGATGCTTTTGATCCAGAATTGGATCCTCATGGCATGTTCAGCGCATGTGGGGCAATTATATTTGTCATTGATGCGCAAGTATATAATTTAATGGTTATTGTGGTTTTCATCATTTGTTTTTTGAATTCATTATTCGTTATGATCAGGATGATTATTCTCGGGCGATTCAAAACCTGGTCGACACTGTTATAAAAGCATCTCGAATTAACTTGAACATAAATTTTGAAGTTTTTGTTCACAAAGTTGACGGTTTAGCGGATGATCAAAAAGTTGAAGCACAGCGTGAAATTTTTCAACGAGTTAACGATGATTTATTGGATACTCAGTTCTCGAACATCCAACTGAAGTAACAAAATAAAAAAAATATCAATCAATCAATCAATAATTATGTTAATGGTTTGTAGTTTTTATTTGACCAGTATCTATGATCACTCCATCTTTGAATCCTTCAGCCGAGTTGTGCAGAAGTTGATACCCGAGTTGGTTGTTCTGGAAAATTTGCTCAACATTTTCATATCGGTTTCTGCTCGACTGTTATTATCTTCTGATATATATATATTATTTGCATAATCTGTTTCAGAATTCAGCCATTGAAAAAGCATTTTTATTCGATTTGTCGAGCAAAATTTACATTGCCACAGACAGCAGTCCTGTAGATATGCAGTCGTATGAACTTTGTTGCGATATGATCGACATGATTACAGATGTGACTGTAATTTATGGGTAAACTTTATATATGCAAAATGGAATTCTGATTCATCTTCTAGTCATTTGTGCATTTTCAGCAGTAATTCGGAAAAATTCGACACAAGAAAAGAATCGAACTCTTCGTCCGTAATTCAACTCAGCAATCATACAGTTCTTTATCAAAGACAAGTGAACAGCTATTTGGCAGTTGTGTGCATCTTGCGCAGGGAAAGCTTTACTCATCGTGGTAAGAGAGATATGATTGATTATTATTTGTCAAATCATTTATGCTGTTGAATGTAACGGCAATTTTTTCAGGGGTGATAAATTTCAATTTCACCTGTCTGAAAAATGCCATCTCTCAAGTTTTCCTTCATCGTCAGGAAGCATCAAAGTCGACATTAAACAAGAATAGTGTAAATAGACAGTAAAGACTACTCACTGCCAAATGCTGCTCGATCTGCTACTGCAGTCACAACTATTACTGCAGTTACAAAGATTGGTCGAAAAATAACGTGCAAAATAATGGGAAAGTTATTCGTTACTATAAACAAACATTATGCACATATTTTCAAAAGATTCATTCATTTTTTTATTTATGGTTGATAAATAATAAATAGTACCGGCGTTTTTCTGAGTAGAAATAAATATTCTGTTCCATTACAAAATGGATTCATTAGAGTTGATAAAAAGTTGATAAGGCCACACACAAAAAAAATAAACAAAACAGTCTAATTATATTCATGCAAATTTATGCTGATATTTATCTTACACGTTCCACAGTTCTTCATCGCTTGCGTCGTCCGGCGAGCTGGAAGATTTCTTATCAAACGCAGCATAGCTGCGGGTACTGTTGTTGTTCGACTTTTCCGCCTAATTTTTGCACACACATATTTTTCATTAAATAATTTTCACATAATAATAATAATAATTTAAAAAAATCATCTACTTTGACATTTTTCCTCAATCCTGGTATTATCGTTGCACTTTCAGTTTGATAATTCTTCAACGAAGTACCCTCTGACAATAGATGATCGTCTGCGCTACGTGGTCTGTCTCGTTGACTTGACGTGAGCAAATCTGCATAATAATTTTCAAAAAAATGATAATAATATTCGACAGAAAACCAAAGGAAACGGTTGTTTACCAGTCGCTTTTCTACGGGTAGGCAGAGTGTAGATGTGTCTCTGTTGTTTGAGATGCTGTTTCAAGTCGAGCAACGGCGATGCAGGGGAAAAAGCATCGCATGAAGCCTGCGTCCGAGTACTGGATTTGCTGCGAAGTGCTGAACGAGGTGTCGTTCTCATTGGTCGACCCAACGAAGATGTATAACGTGCCGGTTGGTCCAAATCATCGAAATTGAAACTCGAATCCACCGATATGAATTTGTTGTGCTTTTGATAAAGTCTCGCATAACATCTGGACGGTGAAGGGGATTGAAGCAGTCGACGTCGTACAGCTTCTAAACGTTGTTTGGAATTGTCCAACGAACTACTTTAAAACCAAAACATATTATCAATATTGTAAATACTTTTTTTAAATAAAAATCCACCCCTTACACTTCTGAATATGTAGTTGTAGTAGTAGCAGTGGTGGCTAAAGCGTTGCTATCAGATCCCGCTGCATCTGGATCTGTTGACAATTGTTGACGTCGTCTAAGTACGTTAATCATAGCTTCTTTCTCAGCTAACAAAGCTTCCAATTGTTGAATCCTTCATTTAAAAAGAAAACATTAAAAAAACATGTAATATATTTAAATTTACAAACAAGGCATACTTCGTCTCCATTTCACCAATTTTGCCTTTCGCCATTCGAAGATCATCCAAAAATCGTTTGGTCTCACTTTGAGAAGTTTCGATCAATTTTTCCGCCTTTTCGCTGTTCTTCTCCAAAACCCGTATACGCGCATCTTTGGAATCCGACGCTTCACTGAAAGCAGCTTCTTGCTTTTTCAATTCAACGTAATAAGCCTCCTGCCAGTGGACAAGTTCCGTTTGGGCGTTCAAAATTTGCTCCTCCTTCTCTTGCAATTCTTTCCTCAACGTGCTGATTGTATTTTCCAAATCTTGCAAACTGCGCGACGTGGATTTCATTTGCAAATTTTCCTTCTTCTGAATTTTCATATAAGCGAGCTCCTTTTCCAGCTCAGCCTTGACTCGTTTGTGATTTTCCTCCCTTTTGCGCATGCCTTCTTGCAGTGCATGCAACGCGCGTTGCAGTTCGTCGGCTTTTTGCATGTACGACTGCTTCTTCTTCATCACCTCTTCCGATTTCAACACCTTCTCTTGGGCATTGGTCAACGCTTTGTCCAAAATTTGAATATGCGTTCTCTGCTCTTCCAACGTTACCCTTTGCGCATCCAATTCAATCGCCTGACGTTCTTTAGTTGCGAGCAGTTCTTTGTCTTGAAATTAAACAAAAATATCATGCATTTTTTTAATCAAATGGATTAATTTTAATTTTTCTCACTTTGTGTAATCAACTGAGCGATCATCATATCTCGACGTGTAATTTCATGCCTCAATTCGGAATCTTCAATCTCTTCCGCCTGGTAATAAGAGATTTGGTGTAAAGTATTTTCCAACTGATCTGCAAAAATTTGGGAAAGATCAAACGCAACGTTAGCTTAGACAAAACAAATTCGACGCGTGTTTTCGCTTCTGCTAACCTTGCAGCTGAAGATTGACATCTTTCAGACGGCTGATTTCCAACTGCATACGACTTCGCATCTGTTGTTCAAGTTGCTCGCGTTTGTCTTGCCGTCGCACAAATTCCTCATATTCTCGGTAAATTTTCTGATATTGCAATTCAAGCTAAAAATATTTTTAAAAAATAATACAAATGATATAAATTCAAACTGTGATTCACAACACATAAACATAATAAACATTCACAATACAAAAATAGCTGCCATCATAACAGGACGCATAAAAAAACAATTATTATTACTTTATGAGCAGCATTTTTAAATTCACAAAAATGATCCTTTTTTAATTCTCTTACCTGCTGCAATTTGAATGTTTTCTTTATGTATCCTTCCAGTTCAAGACGGAGATATCGGTTTTCATCTTTTAACATTTGAATCATTTTTGTCGACACCGCATCATCACTATTATTTGAATCAATTTGCTCATCTTTTAATAATTTATTACTTTCACTACCACCGGCTATATCCGACGCACTCGTGGTCACCTCTCTAGCTCCCAAATAAGAACTCGGTGGTTCTGAATGATGTCGAGAACTGTAATAATTTGAAACTGCTGAATCCCTATAAAAAAACAAAGTTCACGCAAAATGAGTCGCTGTTACGTCCAATAAACACTTCAGCACAAAAAGAAATTTGAACAACTACAATTTCATCATCCTACAATTATTGTGCTTGCCATTTTTGAAAGTTCAAAAATATACGTAATAATTAACATCATCGTTAACGCTATACAAATTACTTACTCTTGTCCAGAAACTTTAAGATGCATAACCAATTGCTGACAAAGATTACTTTTTGCAGATATCTCGTTCGTAGATGTGGACATTAAAAGTGGATACGGTGCTCGACTGACATCGGGTTGTGAAAGACTAGTTTTCTTCACTGCTTGATCTTTGCCAGTGGTTTCACCGGAGGGTGAAGGGCTGGCAAAAATGCTCGCATAAGATGGTGGTAGAGCGTGTTCGGGGGTACGATACAAGTTGGAATTTGTTGAGGAAGCACTGGAAACTATATTCAGTGAAGTATTTCCCGATCCTATTGAAGAAGTGCTCGTTGATGCATAAGAATTCCATTGCCCAGAAACTGCTTCTCGGACAAGCTGTTTGACAACCTATTATGAAGCAAACGTGGGAAAGCATTAAAAAATTTAACAGTTACCTGACATTCATCCGGTATACTTGTAGGCATATTCGGTTCACGGACACCAAATGGCGATACTGCTTGTACAGCACGCGACTCTGGACTGCGATGAACTGTAGATCGACCAGCTTCTCCAGCAACCGTTTGACGATGATGCATGCTAGTCAAATTATGCAACCCTCCAGAACTGCTACCAGTACGCAAAGAAACCGGAGATATCTGCGTTGATGAGCCAAGTGCCCTTGAGCATTGCGAGTTGTAAATTTTCGTCCATTGTTGTTCTTGGTTAGCGTCAGAAAGCAGCGAATTCGAATCAGCACCTCCTTGCGGTGACGACATCACATTCCGATGCTACACTACGTTGTAAGAAACAACTTGAATACTCAGAGCAGCATTCCAAAGGATAAACTAAAACCACCATTAACATCATCAGATAAGAAAGCATCAACTATAAATAAATATGCTAATCATAAACGAAAAATAAATATACTAAAAATATGCTAATCAGCATTTCAAATTACTGGAACGTAGACATTATTTCTTGAAATTAACTCATTTATCTAATGTTTGTTCAGGTAATTAAAAGGCTAGTCAAAGTGAATATACCATAAACGATAAAGAAAATGCTGATTAAAATCCAAATAAGAATAATTTTGCTACAGTATACCACAGTAAGATAAACTCGCATGTTTAAATAAACATACAGTAGTATTTTGTTTTAATAAAGCGAATGATATTTTGGCAGTTCATTTGCAATAAATGCAAATTAAAAAATAATTAGTTGCACTTTTATTACTCATAATTTAAAAAGAATATAGACTTGGTGTAATGTGTTGCTAAGATGGCAATATGGAGCGCGTCGAGTATTTTCAAATGAATAGCGCTACACGCAAAATGGTCGCTGGTCAAAGATGGTTGATTGACAGATGCGCTTAATTAGTACTAAAATTTCACGTTCTAAAAACGAACACCTGTTTCATTTGAAACACATTTATAAAGATGATTCAAATTTAAACTCTCGTGTATTGTTTAAAATATTTCATCTGTTTACTCATTTTGAATAATTTGTCATGAGCGTTGAAAAAAGTGTAAGGTTGATAAATGACATGTTGTTGATAAATTTCAAATTATAAATATGATTTAGGAAAGTATTAATTGGAAGCGACTATCCATTTTCTCTGCAATCGTGATTTCGCTTCTTTTCACTAGCGTCATTATTTGCAAAGTGATTTTGAACGATGAGTTCATGTGTTATCTATGGAACTGCCCCACGGACAGTAAAGTTGATTTATTTCCACAGGTTTGAAAACATTTGATAGCTAAATTAAGAATAAAATGAGAAAATTTCAGAAATTGCAATGGACCGAAATTGACCGCCTAGAATTGCCTGATAAAGTATCTGTTTAATGTTGAATTGCAAAACTTAATTTCATCGCTGATAACTATTTCAGGGTTTCGTCATCAAAAGAACAGCTAATACAAATCACTGCTATGTGATGCCTTATGAAGAACAAAATTCCGTAATACGCTTCTCAAAATATGAACAACTTATTTTTAAAAGTCATTATTAGGTTCCTGTGGAAGGAAAACCACTTGTCGTCATTGAACCGTCGGTGAATTATGAAATTGTTGCTGCCATTCTGGGAGAAGATGGTGCATTGTTTTGCTCAGGTTATGAAGTTTACTTTGTAAAAAATATCAAAATCGGTATGGAAATTAATATTTTCATATTTATGCAAATCAATTTTTTCAATTGAACCAATTTTAAATAAACAGCGAATGCCGAATATGATAGACGACGAAGAGAAGTGGGAAAAGTTTACCCAAGCAGTGGAATATTTGCAACGGCGCAAGATACTGGGAAAAAAGCGGTAGATTTGAATATTGAAGATCGTCATCCAAGATGCAAAAATATCATTCTCGACTGTTACGATTATGTTGGCCAAGTGCAGAGTTGTTATACTTGGCAAAATGGCGCGATGTTCATGGAACGGAAGTGTTTGGAGAAAACCAAATTTGAAATTAAAATGACAAAGCCGCCTGGTCGAATTTTGAAAGTAGCTCAACAGCAAATGATGCTCTGCTTGCAGCGCAAGGAAAAAGGACTTGAATGTTAATATTAATTAAAAAAAAAACTATTTTTGAATTATTAAAAAATAATCATTTCATAATTATTTTCCATTATCATTCTTTTTATTGTTCGTTTTGAAGTATTTCGAATTCAAATATTATATACAAAAGAAAGATTATATTGCCAGTTTGTTCGACTGATCCAATAGTACGTGAAATCGTTTAAACTACCATACGTCATTAAAATTGTTTCTTTCGTAAGGTTGTATTTTTTTTTATTTGAAGAAATTGTAAGTTTTTTATTTTTTTGAAATAAAAGGGAATGAACCTGGAAAATATTCAATATTATCAATTATGATTTCGTTTCCTTGGTTACCAGTAATATTTTGTTCGAATAGAAATTAAATTGAAATGTAAAGTTATTATTAAATAGACAGTTGTTATTATTTTGTTATCGTTAGTCGTGGATTTTTTGAAATTGCTCATAAAATTTTTTTTGTATGCGCAGTTCAATCGATCATTTGCCAATCGATGTTTAAAACATGTTCGAGCGAAATATAACGATCATTATAAAAGTTTTTTTCTGTTTGGCAGTAATAAATCAAATTTATTGTTTTTTATACAATTAAAATAAAAGTTGTTTTTCATGTTTGTTCGTTATTTCTACATTTAAATTTAATAATAATGTACTTCATTAATGGTAGATAAAAACAAAAATAAAACATCATTTCAAATTGTATGCATTTAGCAGTTAATTCTTCAAATAGTTTTGTTTGCACGAATAGAAGGAATATTTATTGATGAAGCTGAGCTTGGCTGAGCTGATTATTAATAGAGTTCATTTGTACACTCGGCTGTTTGCATCGATCATTTTCGATATTCATTTAGCTTGAAAACGTTACTTGTGGCTCAGTTGGAAAATTTACCTCAATCCAATCGACGTCGCTGTTCGTTACATATCTGCATTCAATTACAGTCGATTTTATGCAAAAGAGATGAACAGTGGTAAGTGATGAAGAGAAATAAAATATATATTTTTTGCAATTTAAAGCAACAATAATGTGCATAAATTGAATGGTATCCAAATTCCCAAATATAGGTAGTTTGTTTTTGTTTTTCACGTTGCCAACGAATTTTAAACAGAAATTTAATCTTTGCGTTCAGCGTAAGTTTTCAAGTTAAAAAAAGCCTACATAGCTTAGATATAGAATGAATTTGCAAAATAAACTTTACATCTATGCATAAGTTTTATGTGGTTATTTTCGAAATATGGCGTTCGCTTTGTGATGAATGCGCGATGTTTGTTTTCCATAATTGCTTGCTGTTGTTTGTTTTCTTTGCAATCGAAATGACATTGTTTCAAAATCGTAGAAGTGAAATGATGATTTATTGCTCAGTTGACAATTGCGTTCTGATTATTATTTGCTAGTTATCTTTTTGTTTTCCAACACATTGCATACTGTATCATATTGTTTATGTGTTGACATGTTTGAAATTTACGTTACTGTAAAATTGTACATTTTTTGTTGGAGGGAATATGTAAAATGGCATAATAGGAAAGTAAAATTAAATTACAATGAATAATATTGTGAAAATGTTTTGTAAATTAATTTGACTTGAAAAGTATAAGAGAATTGAAAAGTAATTTTTCAATGGTTGCTATTTAAATGTGAAATTTTAGTATAATTTTCGAGTATTTATTTTAACACAGATTTTGTTTGTTAATTGTAGATTTCGATTCGGAAACAAATTTAAAATTGTTGAGTTGTTCATTGCCGAAAGTTAGGATGGCTCACAATTTACAGCTTCCATCTGTGGAAGATCATGAGCTGTCCGCTCCGTACGACGTGTCTAATGTTCCCATTGAACTTGCGGAATCTGTAAAAGCTCTTCGACTGCAGATGACACAGAAGTAGGATTTTGATTGTAATTGTTTTTACTTTAAATTTTATTTGGTCGGGATTTGTATTTTAGAGGAGCCAATAGCGGGTTAGTCGAGGGCAGCGCAGCTTCGACTGATGAACCGTTGAAAGATTCGGAATATGTCGATAACATCGATGGGGAAGATGCAAATTCTGAATATCGAAGACGTGTCTGTTCACCCAGAGGTCTACCTATACAAACTTTTCGTGATGCATTGGATATTAATTTCCAACGTGTAGCCATATCCGGTGAAGAAGTATCTGGTGTAATGGAAATTATTTTGAAAATAGATTGGAAATCTTTTTCGTTGTTTTCTTTTTACGTAAAACTTTCATTTTGATAGGTCCCTCTGGAAGATTTGCTTCATGCAGCTGATATGATTGTAGAAGCTTTAAAAGTGCGCAACAAATATATGGAACGAGCTGGTCAGTATATGTCGAAAACTGTGGAAAAATTCATTCGTCACGAATATCCAGCAAATCTAGAATCTCGGTTTTACAAAAATCTTCAAAATCGTGATCGTGGAAGTATGTTTTTTTCGCTTTTGTTCCATTTTTGCCTTATTTCACAAAAAAGGTATATTTCGTTTGTGTCATACTGTAAATTCTATTCGAAATTAAGTACTGTGCAACGGTGTGCAGTTTTTCTTTTTGAAGCGAGTTTTTGTTTCAGTCTTCCAAAGTGACATTGACCAGACTGAGAACTCTGCTTTGACGGCTAGTAAGTGTTCAGGTGTGCAGTTATGTCAATGCATAAATGATGATGATGATGATGATGAAATGCTACACAGTTGTAGTTTTTTCTTTCTGATTAACAGTTATTAGTTGTCAACAATTTTTCCCGTATGTTTAACAAAGCATTGCAAACAATAACATTTTATAGAGAATTAATGTTTCTTTTTCAATTTGATTGTTATATTTTATCATTGTTTTGTTTGAAGACAAATCTCTCGCATATCATCCACCGGAAGCGGTGTTGGAGAAACGCCCTTTCGATTGCGAGATTCCAAATTCGGCTGGATTTTATTTGAAATCTGTCAACGGCATTGTTCAAGTTAGCCGCACCCAGGATGGACCGATTATTGAAGAGCTCGAGTCGAGTTATACAGAATTGTCAGAATTCGTCTCCGATTTACTACGCATGCAGTCAATGATTATGAACGGACCTCTGTAAGTGATTGTTTCAATCGATTCGATTACTGTAAATTTGTTGTACGTGAAATTGAATATGAAATTGGCGGTTTAATTGTATGTAGTAAATCGTTTTGTCACCGTCGTTTGAGCTATTTGAATGCGAAATTTCAATTGCACATTCTGTTGAACGACATTCGAGAGATGACAGAACAGAAAAGTGTAGCGCATCGAGATTTTTACAACATTCGCAAGGTAGACATTTTAAATTTGCATATTTCATTATTTCTTCTTTATCGAATTTTCCAAGGTGGACACTCACGTTCATGCGGCCAGTTCGATGAATCAAAAACACTTGTTGCGTTTCATGAAGAAAAAAGTACGCACCGAAGGCAACAGAGTGGTACTGATGCGTGGCGACACGCCGGTCACTTTGGAACAAGTGAATATAATTAGCACATGAAATATGTTGTTTTTCTTTAAAATTTTATTATACTTTTTTCCCCATAATTGAGGTTTTCAAAGAAGTCGGCTTGACAGCGTTTGATTTGAGCGTAGATTCTTTGGACGTTCATGCGGTGAATGATGATGATGCTCTTTTTGTTTCTTGGCTGTTGATCTTTTTTTATATGATTCTTGTTATTATTTGTTTCAGGATAGAAATACATTTCACAGATTTGATAAATTTAACAGTAAATACAATCCACTTGGTCAGAGTGTTTTACGCGACATTTTTATCAAAACCGACAACTATATTAAAGGGGAATTTTTTGCTGAAGTGATGAAAGTAAGAGAGAGAGAGAGAGAGAGAGAGAAAAAAAAAGATGAATGTATATTCAATTCAATTAATTCAAGCATTATTTATTGTTTGAAGGAAGTGATTGCCGATTTAGCGGAAAGTAAATATCAGCACGCCGAGTATCGTCTGTCAATATATGGTCGAAGTGCTGACGAATGGGATAAGCTGGCCGACTGGGCAATTCGAAACAACGTCCACTCGCATCATGTACGTTGGTTGATTCAAATTCCACGCTTGTTGTAAGTATATTATTATTATTACATTACCGTTCCAATCATATCTGATTCAATTCAATTGTATTCCATCAAGTGACATATATAAATCGAAAAATTTAATTCGATCATTCCAACAAATGGTGGACAACGTGTTTTTGCCATTGTTCGAAGTGACCAATGATCCGTCGTCGCATCCTCAATTGCATCGATTTCTTCGATATGTAAAACGAAAAACAAACAGTGATTTTATTGATAAAAATAGAATATTTAGGTTGCTGGAATTGACAGTGTCGACGATGAATCGAAAGCGGAACATTCTCAAATGGATCACAAAACGGTCACCGCAGATCAGTGGGTGAGCGAGGAAAATCCACCGTACGCTTATTACATGTTCTATTTGTATGCCAACATTGCCGTGTTGAATCGATTCCGCAAGTATTGAAATTATCATACTTACTTATATTGGTTGTGTAATTTTTTTTCGTTTCTTGATCGCGTCATACAGACTGAGAGGCTTCAACACGTTCAGCTTGAGACCACATTGCGGTGAAGCGGGTTCGGTGAATCATTTGGTGGCCGGCTTCATGACCGCAGAAAGCATCGCCCACGGCTTGTTGTTACGCAAAGTGCCCGTACTGCAGTACTTGTATTATCTATGCCAAATTGGCATCGCGATGTCACCCCTGAGCAACAACGGTCTCTTTTTGGCCTACCATCGTAATCCGTTGCCGGAATTTTTGGCCAAAGGTTTGAACATCAGTCTTTCCACTGATGATCCGTTGCAGTTCCACTTTACAAAGGTAGGGTTGATGTGTTTGGGTTGGGGTTTTCATTTTCGCTTGGGATCATTTTCAAATGCACCAGGAACCGCTGATGGAAGAGTACAGTATCGCAGCGCAGGTTTGGAAACTGAGCAACAGTGACATGTGCGAAATTGCCCGTAATGGAATATTGCAGAGCAGCTTTCCAGAAAATGTACAATCCATCCGTTTGATGATTTATTGAAAAATTTTCATTATTTGTTTCAAATTATATTCAGATGAAAGTCCACTGGCTTGGTCCGAATTATAAAGAAGAAGGTGTTCTTGGCAATGATGTATCGCGTACCAACGTGCCCGACATACGCGTCTCGTATCGTTACGAGACACTCATCGACGAATTGTACACAATATTTCATGCCATAGACAACGCTGTGCCAAAGTCAGAAACTCATACAACAACAACAACCAGTGACCATCATCGACCACTATTTTCGCTAAACGAATCTGCTGCATAAATGGATATTAAAAAGTTAACAAACAAACAAGTGAAACAATATTGTTGCATATATCAATCACTTCTGTTTTTATTCTAAATTAAACAATATTAACTTTTCAATTCTGTAATCATTTGGTACTGTACGCATTTCAAGGCGACGTGATCTCTTAGCCGCTTGTACAAATCGTCGCAATTCAAAAATGTTCACCTATGTGAAAATGAAAAAATGAATAAACAAACACAAAGCAAAACAATAATGGTCGAAGATATACTTGCGTATTTAAAACGTGACGGCAAAATTCAATTTCTGACAGAAATTCAAAATTACGCATCAAACAAGCGACCTTAGCATCCAACAACAAACTAAGCATTTCCATGGCATTGTCACTTCTGTTGCCGTTTGATTTTTCATTTTCCACAATCAACTTTACCATATGCCGATTGAGAAACTTTAAATATATCTAAATGAAATATAGTAGTGTAAAATTAAACTTAAAAATCACTTATTACAAGTGTTTGTTCGGCGTTCAGTGTTTTCAGTTCGTCGCACATGATTGAACTGGAAAATTTGTATTCTACTATGCAATATCTGAAAAATTATACAATATTGAAAACTTTTCAACATTGATTTCAATCTCACACTTACAATATCTTCGATAAAGGGCTTTCGTCGTCTTCTATCTCTTCAGGCTTGCTGTGAAAATAATGTTTATACTGTTTTAATTTCGCCATTGTAATAATTTATCACTCACCAACAGCACAATTTTATAAAATCAACTAGCCATTCTTCAGGTACCGAGGCGAAGTTTTCCAACAGTAAAATAATCAACTCTGTTGATTTGAGCTTCACTAAAAGTCGCCCAAGAGAATTCGGTAAACTAAAAATTGAAACAGTCAAAAATTAACAAATAAATATTATTCTAAATTTGATAAATATTTCAAAAATAAATAAATTAACCTATCGCGAAACACTTTAGAACAAAGTAACTTGTGTAAAACCTTTCTCACTAAAGCATCGTCAGCCAAGGATAGCATTTCAATAATTTTATCTTTCTGCTCCATTCGCAGTGAACAGCTTTCCACAAGTTCAATATTATCAACCATTCTGTTCCAGTGTGAATCTTCGATATGCTACAAAAAAAACAGTTATACAAATGAATATTCAAAAGCACATTACAAACGTACACAGCTAGGTGATGCGCGAAGAATAGCTTGCAAATCTGGTAAATCTAGCTCTGGAAAAGATTCAATCTCTACAGATGGAAAATTATCAAAGACAATAATCGGATGAACTTTGTCCATTTCAAAGTTCACAGAATTCGCTGGCAACGCAAGAAGCATCAGCTAAAGCAAACCCACCAACTTCACAGGTGCCTTAAAAACAGAAACATGAAATGACAAAACCAGTATTGTATTGTTAATAAAACATTAATTATTATAATTAAAAATAAAATTAATTGATATAAATCACTGAAATAAAACATGTCAGTTGCAAATTACATACCTTTTCCGGACGTAAAACACTCAAATACTATAAATTCCATATGAACTAATACAGTTTCTGCTTTGCAAGATTAAACTTATACTATCGATTAATTTAATATTAATTATACTTTTAGATTTCACTTTAAATTTATTTTATGCGAAAAATTAAAACAAATATAAATAATATTTATTTATTTGTATTAATAATTAATATTTATTTTTTAAATCAAAAGCTAAACTAAAGTCACTTGTTATCAAAGTTACTGTAACACAGTATGTGAAGTTAATGAAATAATATAATTTATTAATAATGTAAACGTTTCATTGCCTGAAATCTCGAAATCTTAAAACCAAATTATATATATATTATGCATGGATATGTAATTTATATTAAAAGTTTCAAATGCTTTATCGACTTGGGGAAAACAGATTTTATTTATAATCTTTACTTTTCTATATAAAATATTATTTCTATACTGTTTTAGATGTTTCATGAAGGTGGATGGTATTTCAATTTTTGATAAACTGCACGCTATGTGTCATTTGGTATTGTCTGTATTATTCGAATGATTGAAATGAAAGAATTTGGAAAAATTGTCCTGCCATGGCAAACGGTTTCTATTCGACTAAACGTGACCCGCTTTTGTTAGCACTGCAAATTTTGGCAATGCAAGCATTGTTTTATTCGTCTTTGTTATCTCTTCAGGCAGTTGTGAATTATGTGTTCGATTATGATAATTCGTTGAATCAAATTTTCGATATCCAAGCATTCCGATTGCGCAACTGGGAAAATATAACTCGTCTGCTTGTCAACGTTGTAAATTCTGTTCTGATGGCCATCGCCTTGCGTTTCGTTGTTTGTCGAGCGAAATTGTGTCTCGATTTCGCTTGTACATTTTATATATTTCATTTTCTTGCTTGTTGGATAAGTAGAAGCGCGATTCCAACAGTTGCGTCCTGGTGGCTTTTGCAGTTGGTATGCATTACCATCACTACCGTTTTGGGCGAATATTTATGTATGCAAGTTGAACTGCAAGATATTCCAGTGTTGTTAGGCCCTCGCGTTGATGTTTAATTTTTTTTGGTACGTTAGCAGTTTTCAATAAATCTTAAGTAAGAAAATAAATTTATTTATCATGGAAAAGCAGCTGTTAAAAATATAGTATTTGTTGTAGTGGTGCTATATTTCAACTTTTCAATGCAATGCACAAGACGCTCGTCATGGTACGTGAGCAAAAATTAGCTTACAACTTTTTGCATAAATTTTTGCGTATTAATGTGCAAAAATTATTGGATTTATATAAAAAGGGATATTTTGCAAATTTAACTAAAAATATGCGCATGAAATAGAAAATTCTTTCTAATAAGACATGTTGATCAAATACTGTAAAAAATTGTATAAAATTACTGTGAATCTTTATTTCGCTATTGTAGATGAATTGTTTCACAGTTGAACGTTCATTTCGAACCGGTTTTATTCGTTGACATAATGTACAGTGGAAGAAGAAGAAGAAGAAGAAGGCATGAAATGAAAATTTTACAAAGCTTTACAAGGTAAGAATCTTTTTTCCAAGTATTTGAATTCCTGTGTGTGTGTGTGTGTGTGTGTTGAATGCAGCTAAAGTTGATCGTAGCAAACGCACCATTTTGCCATGAAGTAATCCTTGTCAATGATACATTGTGGTTGGGAGCCGAAAGCGTTGATGTGAGAGATTGAATCTAGGTCAATCCAAAGTTGGTTATTCAATTTTTCCCAACGGACGGTTGCTTCATACAGTCCGTTTCCAGGTACCGTTCTCAGTGTAGCCGTATAATGTAGGGTGGTGGTCGGTGTTTTGGCGCTCAAATCGGGCACGAAACCGTCATAATCTAACGCCCTCTTGTAACCCATCACCCGATTGTCAGGCACGTACATCATCAACTTTTCCAGAGATTTCAGTTTAAGCTTCACGCAGATTTGTCGTTCAGGTTCGGTATAATTGTTTATGGCCGATACAATCGCCTCTGCTATATATTGAGCAGTTGCTGAATTATTCGGCTGCTCGATACCAATATGACAAGCGCACCAGTGAGGTTCAATTCCAGCTTGTTGGCAAACTCGTTCTTCTGGTACTTCATCAAACAGGCTTATTGAACGATTTTCAACATTTCCCATTTTGGGATTCTGGAAATGCAGCACACTCAACAATGTTTCATGAATGTCGAATGGAGTTGTAAGTCGACGGGCATTCTTTTGTAAATTGTTCATCGCTTCTGGATATTTTTTCGAGAACCAAGGTGGTAGGACAACCGAAACAAATGGCATTCGTTCTTCCAATTTTCCTTGCTGAGTTTCTCTGACTTTGTGAAACCTATTCCCATGATCTGACATTACTATCAGCAACGTATTGTTCAGGAATCCTCCATCTGAAAAGTGGAACATACATTCAAATATTACTATTATCTTTATTGCTTTTCAGTGCATCGATTTTAATTCTTTACTTTACAGTAATACATGACACGTGGCATAAATTGTTTTCATAAAAGATTACGATAATTGTATAAAGAAAAGAAAAGAAAGGAATAAATTACCTTGCAAAAATTTCAAATGTTTCACCATATCGAGATCGGCTACTTCAATCAAATTAATATCGTCGTGACTGTAGGCAGAGTGGAATTGAAAAGCGAATTTCTTTTTGCTCACAGGATACGCAGTGAAAAAGTCTTCGACATATTTAAAATGTACTCGATGATGTGGTTCACTTCCGCAGCAAAATTTGGGATTTTTATTTAATCTGCTTTCCGCAACTTGGTAAAATGTTCTCATATAATGATCGGTCGGTTGTTGATCGAATCCTTTCATACGATAAGTGAACGTGCCAATGTACGCCGCATCTTCACCGTACAATGTCACATAGCCGGCATTTTTGTATTCATTCCAAATGAAAGGATATATATTAACATATGATGCCTTTGGATATCGTTTCCTAGTGTTCGGTAATTCTTCTTCCGTTTTTCCGGTTAGCATTGGAATCAAAGCTTGTGGAGTGCCATCGCCGACAATATTGTACTGCTCTAAAATGACCGCTTTCAAAGTGTTCCTTAAATATCCATACATATTCTTCATTTTGCGCATGAACGTCATTCTCGAAATGCTATCAAAACCAAGTATGTATACGTTCAAGCCGAGTGCTTCGTCGTGCAGTTTATCTTTTCTGTTCAAAGCTTCCGTTGTTGGCACCACGGCGGAATGTATATTTTCATACGTAGCATTGTCCTCTGCGAAACATTTAATTGAGAAAAAATCCGATAGCAATCGTGAACCATTTGTGAAATTATGTATTTCTTTGCCAAAGCTAATCTTCTTATCAGACACTCTCCAAAACGGCATATAATTACACGTTATGTTGCCATGCGTTCGTGTGGAATTTTCGTTGATTATAAAATAATTCGCATCTTTTACAATAATCCAATTCGATTCTTTGGCACACTTGAATGGCGATTTGACAGGTTTGAAAAAATGCTTCATCTCAGGATTATCCAATTGTAACTGCGGAATAATACATAGAAGTCCAGTTTTTGGTAGCTGCTTGCTTTCAGATTGATTGAAATGCTTTTTCACCACGTGAACTTGTGGAAACTCGAAAGTGCTTAAGAGAAAAAAAAGTATACAATTGAAAAACAACAATTATCATACTAAGAAGAAGAAGAAGAAGAAGCATACGTACTGGTCAGTTTGGAAAAATAGCCTTTTTACAGGAAAGTTGATCACGATACAGTAAAATGCAAAGCCCAATACTGTGCACCAGTAAATGTTAGCTTTTTTGAACAGTCGTTTGGAACTTTTTGGCAAATTCCGCAATAATTTCGATAACATTGTTTTCAACAAGCAAGCTTGAATTTAATTACTGATGGTTATGGTAATGTTCAGGATATATGAGCTTGAGCGTCAATTGTGACAACAATTTCTTCTTTTTACAATAGAATTTGTATATATTTCCAAAAGAAAATGTTTCAATTTATATTATAAAAGTTTTAATTAATTAAATTTATAAAATTATAATTTATAAAATTTTACATAATTTAAACGATTTTTCAAATTGATGAAAAAGTTGTTTTTTGTTGTGAGTAATTTCAACGAATGGGTTTTGTTTTTCAATTGTAATTGATGCGAACATTTTGTCGTAATGAAAATTAAGTTCTAAATTTTTCCACAACGGTGTTGAACCTGTTTTGTTGAGTTTGGGGGGGGGGGGTAAAAAAAGGTTTTGTGAAATTTGTGAAATAGAACAAAAAAAACATTTTTAAAATGTAATTATGCTAGTGTAGTACACGTTCAGTTATTATATTGCTCGTTTGTGAAACAACTGAACGCAAAGAGAGCATTGATCAGAAAATTTTATTTTGTTCAAATCGATATTCAAATTTCAAAGCGAACTTTTAAGCATGCCAGTTTAATTATAAATTAGTGAAAAGCTTGTTTATGGCTAGTTTAGGTCCAAAAATAAATTTTGAAATGAATTTTTCAAGCCCACTTTCAACAATGGTAGTGGTTGAAATTTTTATTGATCGTCCGTCGATGGTGAATTTTTGTCTCGTTTCTTCTCGGCTTTGTTTTCAATCTGCGCTGGATGATTTGAATTACTTTTGCGCAAATTTATCGTGATTTGCCTGAGTTGAAAATATTACTGCAAGTTTTGATAAATAATAATAAAGAAATGCTAGTTTTTTTTTCTTGTGAGCATTTTTCGAAAGTGGCCCTGAAGTTTTTCTTGTTTTCTCTTTTGTTATTCAAATTTTTACCGTTCGACCATTTCGGCGTTCCGGAAGTTGCAAATTTCACTTCGCTCATTTTCCGGTCCGGTGATTTTCCACTTTCCGCCTCAGCCAACGCTTTCGAAAATTTTTCTTCAAAATTTCACTGATCCAATTTTTTGAATTTTTTTTTCTTTCTGCTCACAACCAACAAATCAGTCACGTATGAAACTTGAAAATCAGTATGAATATTTTTTGTGAAGAATAAAAAAAATTATTTTTTTGAATTTTTTTCAAAAGAATTGTGAAAATTGAGTGCAAGTGTGCATTTGTGAAACAGTTCCGATTTATCTTTAGATTATCAGGTTTCACTGAACTGAAATTGAAATTTGACAATGGTCGATTTTTCAAATTTATCAGAGCAATTTATTTTTTTTTGATAAACTTTCATATTGTCTAATAAAATAATTAAGAAAGAAAATTTAATATTTAAATGTGAAAATGCATTTTCTTTTCATAGTGAATTTTTTTAAGTATAAAAATTATACAACATGAACATGATATGAGTATGGATGAAAAATTGAAATTTATACTGTTGTTGTTGTTGTTGTTGTTCATAGTTAGGAATGATTTATTTTTCACATTAATTTTTTTTCTTGTTTCAACAAGTAAAAATCCTTTAAAATTAATTTTTCAAAGTGACAAAAAAAAAGTAGGTCAATCAGAGAGAGAGAGAGAGTGAGAGAGAGAAAAGTAACGTTGGCGAGAACCAGTCGGCGTCGATCAATCAACAACGACTTGCCCGACACTCTCGCTCGTAGTATTTTTCTTCTTCGCGTTGAACCCCGGCGGAAGAATGCAAATTTTTTTTCCCTTCACTCGTTCCCTTAACGCGCGTGTACAAAGTGACAATTTGAAATGGGAAAGTGGAAAATATTCAACAACATGCACAGAAATTGATGATTTTAAAAATTGAATTTTTGAAACGCGCGCGTGATTTTTTCTTTTTACGATTCTCAATTTCTTGATTATTATTTATTTATTTAATTAATAATTTAATTTATTGAAGAAGAATATTAGAGAAAAAAAAGTAAAAATATTGTCGATTACGTTCAATAGACCGGCCGGCTTTTTATATTATAATGTGCAATTTTTTTAATACAAGTTCATCAACGTTGTTGTCGTGTTGTTTGAGATGGAAATTTTGAAAGTGAAATTGTTCACTCCGAAATCAAATTGCAATTTTTGGAAAAGAAGTTTTGTGAGGTTTTTTTTGTGAATGCAAAAAATTTTAATTTAGAAAATCGATAATTTTCTACTCCATAATAATAAGGAATGCGATGCGTCAGTTTTTGTGAAATGTCGTAAAGTAGCGGCAATTTGCCGTCGACTAATGCGCAGTCGAGAGCTGTGCTTCGCGCATTATGCAAATTTTTACCACGTTAGCAGTACATTTATCTGTTTTTAATAGAACGATGATGACGATGCTTTTCAGTTTACTTTTATTTCAGGTCGAAGAAAATTTCATCAGCCGAATAAAAGTAAAGAATGGGAATAAATAAATTTCCAATTTTGCAGGTAATTTCACTTTACTACTTTTGTAATTATATCTATCTTTTTGCATGTTCAATTGGTACAAAAATCAATTTTCACTTTTCTTCATATTGTTTTTCCAATTCACCAAATATCATCTACTGATCTCAATTTATTTATTGTCAATAATTTTTAAAGCAAAACTTTCTTTGTCATTAGAACCGGTTTTTGTCATTCATTTTCTTCTACTAGTACATATTTTTCATTTATTAAATTGGTCAATCGGGTTTGTTGAAATTATTATTTTCTAATTCTTTTTCATAAATTATTAAAATAAGTTTTTTTTTTTCAAAATTAAATTAGAAAATATAGACCGTTCTCGTTCGGCAAATTAGCATATCTCTTATCAGTAAATAACGTTTTACCCATTTTTCCACTTCATCACCGTAATACCCAAAAAACAATCAGACTGTATCATTTGAAGTGTTGCATTTTCTTTTCACTAATGCCAGTTTTCCAATTGGCCAAATTGGAAATGATAAAAGCGAGAATGTGTGTATATATATAAATTTTTGTCTACCGTATAAGTTTTATACTGTAAAAAGTCTTTTTTTTTGTTTGTTCTCAGTAGAAAGAAATATTTCAGTAAAAATTTTGATTATTGTATCATTGATATAAAATAATTGAAAGAAATTTTATTTTTTCAATGTCCAATTTGAAGAGAAGTTTTGGAGAAAAAATGGTTTTTTCTTTTTTTTTAAATTGCATTGAATAAATTAACAAAATTAATAATTGCCATGATTGAATATTTGGGTATAATGGGGGGGGGGGGGGGGGGAAAGCGAAAGTTGACTTGTAGTGATAAGATGCTTGCCGGTGGGTGTTTTGCGAGTTGATTAGATCGAAATTGAATATTGTCAGTTGAGAAATGGCCTCGAAAAACCGCTTCAATAAAAGGACAAGTGCAATTAATAAAATGGGCAACCCGTTTGGTAGAATTTAATATCTAAGACTAGAAAGGGGTTTTTTTTCTTCTTCCCCGTCTTCAGTGATCAGCGATGTGACAAGGGAACATTTTGAATAGAAAGTAAACCGTCTTGTAGAACAGGTTCCAATATGACAAATCAAGCCATAATGGCAAAAGTGGAAGTTTTGTCTTTCCTTGTAATTGATGTACTCTAAGCGGTCGAAACTGTTGGCAAATTGAAATTAGCATGATGCACTTGGCAGAAGCGTTTAAGCTTCATTGTTAACGATATGATCGTTATCAACTGCTGGGTCATATTGATCTTGGCATGCACGCTGATTGGAACCATCGAAAATTCTTGTACGGCTTTTACTATTTATTATTATTATTATTATTGTTATTAATATGCGAAATTTTTATAGCTCAACCAATCAATGAACCAGGAATTCGGGTTTTTCTCACGAAAAAAGGTTTGGAACGTGTTTTGGACGAATGGAAAAAGTTATTCTGGAAACAATTAGCTCTCAGAGAGCCTGTCAAATTGAGAATATATGGTTTACGGGATTATATAGTTATTAACAATCTTCGAGTGGGTAGAATTGCTAAAGCCGCCGCAAGCGCATTCATTGAACCTGGTATTGGTTTCAAAGTGATGGTAAGTCAACTTGTGTAAATTATCTTTTGCTCGATATTATTATTACAACAGAATTCATTATTATTATTATTATTTTCTAATTAATCATTTAACATTCAATTTGAAGCCATTGTATTTGGTGAGATTCGAACTAGAATTCTGATTTTAGAGCGTAAAGATTTCAATTCGGTAAAATTGGACACGCATCGTCGATTTTTCTATTCAATTGCATACAAACACGCATGATTCTCTTTTTGAATTGGAAGCATTTTTGTGCTTTGAAAAGCACTTTTCACGCATTCCATTTTTGTCTTCTACTTTTAGAATTTTTCTGTCATAAAATTTTAATCAATGTACATTCAAATCCTATATTTATTGTTTTTATGTTAATTTTCTTTTTTTTTAACCAACTTCTTTTTAACAATAGCAGTAATTGTGCGATATTTAAAAACCGTTGATTTTTTGTTTAAATTTCTAATTTTTCTGTATGCTCAGGTGGACATTTTCATTGCATCCTGCAAATAATTTTCTTCGTAAATGCTGACGCAAATTGTTTTATACCGTAAACTCACAGAAACAATGAAAATCAAGTTAAAACAATTGATTGCACAATAATTGTCATTCATCTGTACAGTATATCAATTGATGGCAGAAATTTTTTAAATAAATAAACATGTATATTTTTAATTTATAGTTTGTCGAAAATTCTCTCTGTTAAAATAACTGATTTTCATCTATTTCTGTCGAATATAATATTTATTTGTTCTAAAGTTGTCGTTGTTCAATGCTTTTTGATTCAGGTCAATTTCCATTCAATTGTTGAACTTTCAGGTTCAAAATTTGAACATAGATTATGTTGGCACGTTGACTGCACGTTATCATTCCGAGCAGCAAACGGTAAATATGGTAGCAAATATACCAGATCTCTCTTTCAATGTTGTCGTCCGAGTGGAAAACAAAAATGGCTTTCTGCAGCCGAAGATGCATTCGTGCGAAGCGTTCGCATCCGAATCGGTCACGTTGCAATTCAACGGTCCCATTCCGAGAGCTTTGTCGGCAATGCGTTTGCTTCACACGTCGGTGTTGCAAAATTTCGTGGAAAAATCCCTTTGCAAACATGTGCCAACGTTGCTTTTTCCACCATTTCGAACGCTGTTCAATCCGCCGACGAGAAAGTTGAAATTGTTCGAAAATTATTTTCTAGATTATTCCATGGTCGGAAACGTGACAATCGGTTCGGATTACATGGAAACCGAGTACAGTGGCGAAATATACATGGATCGTGGTTTCAAGCATTCGACGTCGACTGCGGTCAAAGCACCGCCGATGAAAATCGACCACAAGCGCAAAACTGACAGCAGCATGGCTTACATTTATCTCAGCGATTACAGTATCAATACGTTGCTTTATTCCCTTTACCGAGCTGGAAAGTTCGACATGGCCGTCAATCACAAAACCACGCCCGAATCGTTTGTCAATTATTTGAAAACCGGTTGCCAAGAATCGCAGATTTGTGCTGGGACAATTTTCCCATCGTTGGGCGACAAATATCCGAACAGCACGTTGGATATACAGATCAAATTGTTGAAATTGCCCAAAGCGACAATCAAAAATGACGCCATTGAAATTGCGAGCGTGTCGACGATGAAAGGAAGCGTCCGTTCCCAGCGCAACCGACAATATTTGTTCTTCTCTTGCCAAATGGATCTGGTTACTGTAGTCAAGCGATTCCGTCTGCGTCGTTACTATGCCCACGTGGACGTCTCATTCGATCACATGGAACTGCGCGACGTGCAAAGCGACATACCGGGCATTGACAAGATGACCATGTCATTTGTGGTCAGCTATGCGCTCGATTTGCTCGTCAAACCGGACGTGCAAGCGAAACTCAAGCACGGCTTCAAGCTTCCACGAGTCACGGATTTCGAAATGACCAACGGTATCGTGGAACTGGTGAACGATTTGATCATTGTTGGATTTGATTTTTGCCAAAGCGACTGCATTCAGTCTCAAATTGGCAACGCTGACAACTTGGACAAGGTCAAAATTTCAAACACTTATGACGATTATTGATCGAACGGCAAAGGGGAAAGATGAAAACGGAAAAAAAGAAACCAAACAAACAAACAATTCGATGAAATACACAAAGTATACGTACGTACGGGTAACCAACTAACTAACCAACTAACTAACTAACTAATTAACGGATGCAAATTTTTTATTCACCGACTCCATCCAGCAAACTCTGATTAATTTATCTCATTTCAATTATAGAAGCAGAGTAAACAATCAATCAATTTATAAAACAAATTGTGAATTTTTATTACCAACGAGAAGTTCGAATTCTCCAGTATAAACAGTATTCATTCGTTCATTCACTGGTTATTTGTGTATAAATAAAATAAACAAACGAATATACAACATTTTCATGTCAAATGATAAAGAACGCCTATGTCAATGAGAATAATAAAGTTATTCATTCGTGTGCGCGATGTATGAGAAAAATAACTGTGAATTAAAAAATGCAATAAAGAAATTACCGTAGAATAATAATTGAACTCATACTGTAATAAGCACAAGAGTAATGTGATATTATAACTGATATATGGAAATAGATACCTTTCTCCAACTGCTTCATCTTCTTTCCTCAACTTTCATAAAACATTCCAAAATATTTAACGACTTTCGATAAAGACAATCTCTTGACTGTTCAAATTCAAATCAGCAAGTAGTAAATGGCCCTGTTCAATACTGAGCACACGTCTTGGATACGTTAAAACAAAGTTGTTTTCCAACAACGATATGTGAAGCTGTTGTGCAGCATAATGGAACACATGCTTAATTGAACAAATAAATTATTATTAACGCACACAAAAAAATTATTAAAATATGCTTTACTTTCAGTTCAGCTTCTTTACGAAAAGTGCACAGATGCTTCACACCATCGGCATTACGAAACATAAAGCTGACCACACTACCTAAAATACATCCATGTAATCAATTAACAATAAATATTTTATTCATATAATATTTTACCTGGTTCAACTGCGCTGTTGGATTGGACAAAATATTCTTTCCACGATGTATCATATGACGGTGGCAATCCATTTGCCATACTACTGCCATTGTTTGCCTTCTTCAGTGGCGGCAATTGTTCTTCTAACAGGTTAACAAATTTAGTTATTATACAAAATAATCCAATTATTTTTGATATATTCAATTTACTTTCATAAGACGACGACAATTCTCCCACATTTTGGGTAACTTTGCTGCTGCAACAAGCAGTCATGTCTTCCCTTTGACGCTTCCTGCCTACTTTATCCATACCATTTCGTTCCGTCACACAGTTCTGCAATTACACCATGCAACAAAAAATTTAAACACAACTGGAATGGAAATTTGTACACAACTAAACGTGCTTATTATTATTATTATTATTATTAACTCACTTTAATTATTGAAAACTAAAAGTAAATGAAAATTTCAAGCAAATCATATATAAACATGTTTGAATAAATAATTCATCTTCATTTACTTCATTTTCATTAGTAGTAATAATCTTCGGTTCTGTTTCTTCAACAAAAATTGGTTCATCATCGCTGTAGTCGACGGTGATCAACTCCACTCCAGACTCATCTCTGGACGTACAAGGCGCCTGGTGACCTTCCAAAAATTCAAGAACTGAAAACAGCAGCAATACAACATCAAAATTTCAATAAGAAACAAATGATTTCATAAACCCACTTTCCAAACTAATGGAAACAGATTCTGTTCCGTTGATCTGAGCCATGCATTCGCCTTAAATATCAATAATGCAAAAAAATATACCATTAAAAATAATTCCTACCCGTTCTTGGATCAATTATAGCAATGTGCGGAAAAAAATGCACATTGTAATAATTTGTAAAACGCTGACCATCGGTAGTGTTTTGCATGACCTAAAAGCAATTATTAAATCCTGGCTGCTAACACTACGCCATACCTATATCAAACTACTAAACGTAAACTAAATTTAGAAAAAAATGCACTTATAAATTATTCTACAATTATACAATACAATTACAATATACTAAATGTAGCAGCTGGCCCTGCATAAACCTCAAAACAGTACTATCGACAGTAATAATGAAATATGGATCACAGCAATAAAATTATCGATATGTATAACAAGTGAATAAAGTATGCAATTGCCATATCATGTAAACAGCTTACTACATAAAAAAAGCATACTGTAGATATAAAAAAGATAAAGTTGCACACAAATACATTATTCAGTTACTTCCTTTTACCTGCCAAAAAATAAAATTATTTTCGATCAGATCTCGAATTGCGCTACAGCTCCACACGTCACGATTTAGCACTTGGCAAGCAAATTGTTGGGGATCTTGAACATTTACCAAAAGCCATCTGTTGCGGCTCTCCGCTTCACGGCGAGCCTTAAAAACGTCAAACTGAAAATTCAAATAGTGGCAAATTGCATATAATTACAGATTCCCATGATCCACGATACATCAGTTCTAAAGGAGGTCTAAACAACCGTTCGAGCGTTGTAGGCTTGTCTGAATTCGGTCGACCGTTACCCGTCAACGCGTTCCTATACTCAACTGGAAAAGAAATTTGAAAAATCCAAATTATTTACAGATCCATGTTTTTACTTACCAGCTTCAGCAGCAAAGTTACGCAAAGAAACATTCTGTTGCCCTGTAATTATTCTGTTAGTTGAAGCTAAATCAATTGGACATCACTTTAATATTCTCAAAATTAAAATTTACTGTATAATGTAACATTTCTAGCATGTGACAGTGAATACTAAATCAGCTGCATAAAACTGTAGCATTATATACACATTACAATCATAAATATACACAATAATACTCACTTGTGCTGTAAGTCTGATGAAAATTTTCGTTGACCAAAACGCCGGAAGTTGGTGGTATTGGAGGCAGAACATCCCCGCTTCTAAATGACAATAAATATAACATTCATTCTATTAAAATGAACTTCAAAACGAAAAATTACCTGCTTGGCAAATTTGATTCTTCAGACATTTGAGAGAGGTACAATTCAATTGCAGTATGTATATTTCCATCAGCTAACTGCATCATGTTGCGCGCAGTTTCATCATCACAGCCTTTACAAAAACATTTTTTACAACTTAGTTTAACGTTTTCAAATGCTTACCTAATATACGTTGTAATTCGGAAAACTGTTCTGCGCTTTCCTCGGACATTATCAGTTCACCTTTGCTGTTACTTACAATATAGCTCCTGGTCGTCAGATTTTACCGTACAATGTAAAATGATAATCACGTTCTACTACAGTGAAGAATGTTTGTGCAAAAAAAACAATTTAATTCTTTTGTAATATTTAAATATTTAATTTCTTCATTTTACTGGCACTGTTATTAGTGCACTTATTGCATAAACTGAAAATTTTACTGATTACAACAATGCTGAAATAAATTTAGAAAATTGTCTGAATATTCAAATTAATATGATGCTTTGTTTGGCACACTTTTATATAAATCTCAGCATATTTTGTTGCACATAGATGAATATTTAAGCAAAAGTTTTGTTCATGTATTTTTATAATGCTGTATTCTTAAAATTCATCTTTGTGCAATTCTTTTTTGTTCATTAATAATCATAAAAACTTAGAAAAGTAATTTGTTTTGCAATTTTTGAACAGCATTTACCGCACGGTCGTTGAAATACACCTAGTGAAACATGATTTTCTTGAATTTTATTTTCAGGTAATGCTTCAACTGTCTTCTATGTTAAAAAGAAAGCATCACGAGATTAAATAATACTTCGTCAGAAATCTTTAATTGCTTTCTAGTTAACAGTGGAATACACTGGTAAACAACGTTTTCTTATAAACATATGTTAATAATTAAATTTCTGAAATGATTATGCTTAATTCACTATAGGTTTATCATTCGATAAGGCAATTTTTGCAGTCAGATTTCAGGGGCCAAAAACTACCTAAAATTCCATTGCGAATGGCATGAATTCCGAAAATTCATATTGGGGTTTTCTTTATTTTATTTTATTTATTTTTGGTAAATATAATTTTGACAAACGCATCACTTTTTATTCACATTTTATTTAGGTTGCAGATGTAGTGATGATTATTTTTTTGAAATCGTGGAACCTGAGAATTTAAGATATTCTTTGCAAATTCGAATTGCTCAGTTTTGCAAAAGGCCTTCAGAAAATGTTCTTTATATGCGTCTCGTTTTGGCAATGCCTCCTAAACTTTGCACCGAAGCGGAAAATGCTCAGTTCCTTTGGAATAACGCAGCGCTCATTGAACGCGGGTAATTCCAATTTCCTACATTACTTCTTTCATATTACTTTACATTTAGAGAATGTTCTTTTTATCAAAAATCAATGCTAGCAGAGAAATCAGGCGCAAGGGTTGTACTTATTACTGATATTGAGAAAGGAGATGACGAATTTTTAGTTATGTCAACTGATGATCCCTCAACTAAATTGAACATTCCTGTATTTTACCTTCCTGGTGTTGATGGGTAAGATATATTTTATTTTATTGTTGCAAAATTTATCATTGCAAAGCAGACTCGGTATACGAATTTGTTTTAGGAGACATCTGAGGAAACATTTGTTGTACTCTCAAAGTCCCATAAAAATTCGAATTCCTTTAAACTACAGTACTGTTCAACTGCATTTGGTTCGTAAACCACCGTGGAGTTTGTGGTAATCAGAAAACGTTTTTGTCATGATATAAATTGTTTTATTGCTTTTAGTTTATATTTGCTTAATTAAATTCTTTATTTTAAGACGTTTCGATTTTCGATAATATCCCATTTTGAAAATTACCAAAACTATTCGTGGGTTACTCGGACGAGGTACTGTAAATTATAAAAAAGCAAGTTGAAATTATTCTGTGCAACAAAGTTAGTGCAGATGAATTTTTACTTTTCAAGAAATTATTTATCATTTTCATTTTTCATAATTACGCGGAAAGATCCTTACGTAGTGGATGCATATTACAATTGTGCATCGCTGATCAAGAAGATTATTTTTCAAGAATAGCGGCAGTTCAATTCCAGAATGAAAACATAACAGTAAAAAGTAACTATAAATTTGAAAAACGCAGATTCAAATTACGGTTTTCTTGAACGGTATATTTTTATATTTAAATTAAATAATTTGCGTCAGTCTTTTTTGGCAATTTTTTTCTTTAACATAGCAGCTTTGGCAATTTCAGTCTTCTCTTGACGAAGGCGTTCAGACATTTTTCCTGTTCGACGATATTCAGAACGATCGTTTAAATACTGCTGTGTACATTCTTGAATGAATTCTGGGTTATAATACCTACAGAATGCAATGCTAAAGATCTCGAAACAGATGTACATTTAAAAACTGTCAGAGTCGAGTAAGGTAAAATGTCTTGATGGTAAAATTACATAAAATTTTATTGTATACCAAGTCAGTAGACATTCATTTAGTTTATCTCTTTCATCATAGCAGCGCCAGATTCTGGTAAACCCATTTTGACTGAAGCATTTTGACAAACTGTCGTAAAATTCTTTGCACTTTTCCTTTTTTACTCTTTCTTGCACACGTTTCGGAATAACTGTATCACGTTCAACATGCCTCAGTGTTAAATCATTCGGATCATCTAAAAATAACGTGTCCCGAGAATGTATAAAAGTTTAACGTCAGCATTAATATTAACTGCGGGCAGGTAATGGAAATGGATTGATCCCAGAATGGTTCGACTGATCGCACTTATCCATTTTACATATTTCAAGTAATCTTTCCGCGAGGTTAATGTTTAATGCAGTATGCGTATTACAGTATGCCTGAAGTTAATTTGATTCGAATTTGTTACACTAAGGTGAAATTATTCTAACATTTTGTTCGAAAATAGGTAGTTAGTTTTAGATAATTTATATTCAAATTAAAATTTTCATATTAACAGAAATAAGCAGTTTAACAAGCATCACAAGCCAGCAGGGCATTGTAGTACAGTTGAATTGATTTTTGCATTCAGCGATTTTTTTATTTTAATTTGTTTTAGCAATATAATTTAATTAAAATTTAAATTTTTCACTGTCTTTTCAAACAATTTTTTTTTAAAACGAAGAAATTTTGGTATACTGTAATTAGTTTGTACATGATTATTTTTAAACTGCGGTTGATGTCGTTATTTGTTTTGTATGGTCGATAGTAGTGGGTTGTTGGCTGTTTTGAGAGATTCTGCTTTGCCGCTTTAAAGTACTTTTTGAAAGGTAAAATGCTTGTCTAATATATTAATTATAATATCGATTTTATAAAATCTAATGTTATTATGTTTTAATGTTTTTTAAATTGATTATTATTGCTGTTTTCTGTGTGATAAATGGAGTCAGTATTTTCAAAATTATGAGGAATATTTGTTAGTTTATCTTTTAAAACTTTCTTTAAAGCTGTCATAAATAGTATTTATTATATATTTTTGTCTTTGTAATTTTACATTTATTTTTACATAAATTACATCTGAGTAAATTCCATTTTATATTTTACTGATATGCAATTGAATTATAAATAAATGATTTGTATGTTATTCTGATCCGCTGATGGTTAGTTTCAAATTCATCTAAAAATTTTCTTAGTTTTGTCAATAATGTGTTGCGTTTTTGTCTTTTCTATATTTTTAAGTATGGTGGTTGTGACATTTCTTGTGGAGTAGTTCACGTTTACATTTTAAATTTGTTACATGTGCATTGAACGCATCGTCATTATTCTAAATTATATAGGCATTTCATAAGTATAGTCATATATTGTTATTGTAAGGAAATGTAAGATGGATAAAAATATAAGAATGCATTTCATAGCAGGTGATGGTCATTTTTCAAGTTTTTAATTCATTATTTTGTTTATTGAAAGTTGTTTGTGTATATTGCTTTAGGTATGTATATTATGACAGTTTGATTCGGTTTTCGTTTCAATGTTTATTTCATCTTCTTATTCATGTTTACATACAAAATGTACTGTTCTGATGTTCATCATTGAAATTTGTGTGCTTTCTGTTAAATTCTTTGTCAAAACTGAAAAATTTGTGTAGTAATTATAAGAAATACGTATTACTTTTTAATACATTCAGTGATGTAATTTCTTAATGAGTTTAAATTTTTATGCATGTATTTTAAATATATTTTAATTTAAAGTCTTTACTTTACGAATTTGTTCTATTACTGTTTGAAATTTAGTTTCATCTCATTTCTAAATTAGTATATAAATAAATCTGTTTTTCCGCCTTTTGAATTTTTTCCAAACGTATATATTTCGTGGTAGTATTTGTTGGGAGACGTTATTTTTTAGATGACTTTTAAATGATACTTTTTTCAAGTATTTTAGTGATTTGATCTTTATTTTCTCATTCTCTATACCACGACGAGTGTGGAATGTGTTACGTAGTGCGTCTGTGCAATTTACCTCCCGAAGCGAGGCCGGTGGACATCAGTGACTTATTTTGCCCTCTAAATATTCCTAGTGGAAACATATTTATTATTGGTGGTCCTATGGGCGAGGCATTTGTTACGTTTGGTACTGCATCTGAAGCAGATCGAGCTCTTTCTTACGATGGCTGTATTGTTATGCAAGACGTGGTTCAAATTTGGCCAAGTTCTGTGCAAGAGATGCGAAACGCTGTTTGTCGAGTTCACAGCATTGATACCAGATTGTACAATGCACCAAATTTGCATAAGATGCATACTAATCCAAGTACTAAGCAACGTCCAACATTGATACCGACACCGCCAGATGTGATGCTATCACCACTTGTTCGTAAAGAAGGTTTGTTGAGTAATCCGTACGCGGTTAATGGAATTACGAATTGTTTATTGCCGACACCAGTTGTAGTGAATGAACCATTTCCAGTAGCAGATTTTGATTATTCTGATTTCAATGTCAAGCAGAATAATCAACAGTCTTCTCAAGTTAGTCGGATTCGTCGAGCATTGCTGCCAGATCCTGTTCCAACCGTTGAGCAGGAAGTTTCAATAGATGTTGAAGATGTGCCTGATTTACCGGTGCAGACAAATGGGGAAACTGATGCACCAATGGAAGACATTTCAACATTTGAATTCGACGCGGAATCTCTTAGTGCAGCGGTGGAAAAGCTGATCGAAGAGATTCGTTTTTCTGTTCCTGATAAAAAAGAACAGAAAGAGTCGCTTTTAAGTGAAAGTAATGAAGAAGATTTTTCTCAAAATGAGCAGATATCGCGTTTGGAAGAACAATCAGAACTTGAAGTAGCTGAAGTTGTAGAACAAGTTAAAGAGGAAAAAAGTGAAGACTGTAAATTTGCTTTGCTGATAAGCAACGTTCCGGCTGAGGCTAGCCTCAATGACGTGCGTCAGCAGTTGGCATTTCTGAATCCATTATCGATCAAACAACTCAAAGGATCTGAAACGGCAGCATTGAACGTTAAGCCGATCATGTTCATGATGGTCGAAGGTGAGGCAGCTTTGCTTCGAACTTTGCTTTTACAAGATCAGGTGATAATTTCTGGTAGCAGTGTAAATTTCAAAAAAGTCGAACTGCAACTTGCAGCTGAGACTCTTGGCTGCTCTGTAGAGGAGCTGTTTGTCGACGATTCAGAAGGATTAGGAGAAAAAATTTCAGATTTAGAAGTTTCGGTTCAATTAAGCAGTAAGGAATTGCTACTGACTGGTGATAATGTAGATGAAATTGTTCAAACAATACCAGAATGGTTGAAAGCTGGTAGGATTGAACATGAAAATTTATTTATAGAAGGTGATAAAAGTATTCGGGTAACTTTTCGCAGTGTGACCGACTGCGAGAAGGCATTTAAGTTGAGTGTTTCATTTTTTGATTCCAAGCAAGTTTCCGTAGTAGCTGTCGAAGAGAAAGAGCAGTATAATAATAATAATAATAATGATAATAATGTTGAATCTAGTAGTAAGTATATTCATTTTACAATGACGCCATCACTGGGGGAAATTTCTGATAGTGAGTCATTTGACGAAGAAGAATCACTTTTGCCTGCAAATTTTCTGTGCTTGCATACGGTTCGCAGTTTAGCTAAAGAAATGCTAGTAGATATTGTACGAGCTTTGCCATGCAATCGTCACTGTCCAAAACGAATGTACAGTGTTAAGCAGAAACAGGAAACATATTTTGTAATTCAGTTTTACAATAGTTCATCTTGTGATATTTTTTTCAAAAGATGTCATGAAAATTTTGATTTTCATGAGACACCAATTTGGCAGTGTTGCCGAACTGAAGCAATGAAGTTGCTTCGCAGTGGTTTCAGGCGGGTAATATTTGATTCTGGTCCAAGGGAGGATTGGTGGTGCAAAACTAGGCGACGTCTTACCAAAGTCTATGCACCGCATAAAAGTGATTTTTTCTTATCCGACGCAAAAATCAGTAAAATAGGACCGGTAAATCGTCTTATAATTTTGCGTAATTTACCAGGCAGTTGTAAATTAACGAGGAAAATTATAAGACGTATCCGTCAACTTCCTCCTGTGGAAGATGCTGTTCTGTTTCCAATTGATGATTCACAATCACGTTCATCGATTGTATTATTGTTGAAATCCACATCTGATGTCGAAACAATCTGGAAGCTGTTTCATTGCCGTGTACTTTTCAAAAGAACATTGCTTGCTTTTCGCAGTGTGTAAAAATATTTCTTTTTTTCTCTCTTTCCTGTGTTCGTTTTTTCTCAGGTGCTAAACTGAAAGCAGTGCTTTCAAAATTGTCATTTTTCCGTGATATTATAATATGATACAAGCGAGTCATTTGTTTTGTTTTGTTTTGTTTTTTGCTTTGCATACTTTATTTTTTCTTTTTTGCATTTTTGTTAGTTTCTAATCTGATTTAAATAAAATAAATACCATTTTTTTAGAATGTCATTGTTATTTTGATAGCGCTGTTTTACAACAGTGAAATCATAAAAAAAAGCAATGCTAATTTTTTAGCGAAGATGCAGTGAATGGATAGCGTTAATTTATTTATTCAATCTTCTTTGTATGAAATTTTAATTTCGGTTTTCTTTTATAAAGTAGATAATTTATTTCAACTTTAGCAATTTCAAAGTTAGCAAGTTCAAATGAAGCAGTCACACAAAAACAAAGAATATTAAGCACTTTTTAAAATTAAAATGCATTATAGTCATTGCTAACGAGTCAGTGCAGAGGCTAAATCTGGGCCACTTCATGCATAATAACCATTTAAGCTGAATCATAATGAAAATCTTTTCAGCTATAAACCATAAAAATATTAAAATACTCAGTGTAACTTGAACTCTCTTCTTTGAAGGGTCATTTTAAAATAACTTTGATAAGCAAGCATCTGATCAGCGTATCTTTAATACAAGAATTATGTTTGTAAGACAAAAAATAAAAGATAATTACTCTGATTCATATAAACATTTTATTATTGGAATTAAAATTATTTATTTTGTTTAAAATTTACAATATTCAAAAGCTACTAAAGAAATGCTTTAACAAGAAACCTGCAAATTTTTAATAGGTTACTGTAGTTCATCAACATTTCTTCCGTGATGACTAATCATTCATTGGTACAGTGAACCCGTTTGTGCTGTGTGTAAGGTGTCGCATAACTCTGAATGCTTTATAATTTACGAAAGTGTAAAAAGCGTTCAGTTGTCGTTTGTTGAATTTTATTTTGTGTAGACAAAGTGCGTGATTTTACCGGAGTGTTATCAAATTTTGAGCTGTTATTTTTATCTACTTTAGGTTCTACAATATGGGTACGGATTTTGGAAACCCGCTACGAAAATTCAAATTAGTTTTCCTTGGTGAACAGTCTGGTAAGAGGTGATTCAAGTTTACTTTTGGTTAACAACTGGTCAATTTAGTTGGTAAAACTTCGTTGATTACTCGCTTCATGTACGATAGTTTTGACAACACGTACCAGGCTACGATTGGTATCGACTTTCTTTCTAAAACGATGTACTTAGAAGATCGAACTGTAAAAACATATATTATTTTATTTTCAGTTATTTATTTATTTATTGAACAGTTCGTTCTATTGAAAAATTTATAAACTAAACTAGGTTCGTTTGCAATTGTGGGATACCGCAGGGCAGGAACGATTTCGAAGTTTGATTCCATCGTACATTCGTGACAGCACGGTGGCTGTTGTGGTCTATGACATAACCAGTAGGGTAGGATGGATATCGAGGCTGGTTTGAAAATTTGTTCTGTATTTTAGATGCGAATTCTTTTCATCAAACATCAAAGTGGATTGACGATGTTCGAACTGAACGAGGTTCGGATGTTATAATTATGCTGGTTGGAAATAAAACCGACTTGTCGGACAAAAGGTATAGCTTTTTTTTTCTGCAAATGTGTGATACTTGTTTGTTTTATAAATCATCTCAAAAAATTCGTTTTTATGCATTTTTCAATTTTATTTTTGAAACATTTCTTCAGAAAGCATGATTTCTGTAATATAGTATTAATCAATAATCAAAATTTTATTTTTTTTTATTTTGTATGAATTATGTTAACTTTAGTTTAATATAAATTTATTTCCTTATTACTTTGTTTTAACCTGCATTTCTATTTCTCTATTTGTTTTTACTGTAAATGATAATTGGTTGTTTTTCAGGCAAGTAAGTAGTGAAGAAGGCGAAAGAAAGGCAAAAGAACTGAATGTTATGTTTATTGAAACGAGTGCTAAAGCAGGTTTGCACGTGAAACAGGTAAGTTGAAAATTTTAAATTATTTAAATGTGTTTTTTTTTAAATAATTTTGCGTCTGTTTTAGCTTTTTCGAAGGGTGGCGGCTGCATTGCCCGGAATGGACGAAACACCTACTCGTCCGACTCAAGATGGTTAGTTATTTATTTATTAAGTTTATCACATCATTATTGTAAATTTTGCCTGTTCAGTTGTTCGCATATCAACGCAGAACGATGTGAAATCTCAAGGGCTGCAAGATGGTGGTTGCTGGTGTTAGCTGAAACGCTGTTGCATGAGTTTTGCCATGGTCTGAATTTTTATTGATTATTTTGTCAATGCTTTTCTGAACTTCTGCATCTCTGCTGTTTCTGTTTAGTTTGTAAAATTCGAAATACATAGGTTTAACGTGTTAAAACAGTTTTGTTGATGGCATACTCATTTGTTATGCATATTGAACAATAATACTTCACAGATTTGGCAAGGCTTCCCCTTTTGAAAGGTTGCTTCATTTTGTCATTTCATGTTTTCTTGCTCAATGAGGCCGTGCACGTTTATCATTGCAGCTAAAATTTGAATTTTACAAAATCTTGTCCATCTTTGTGGATGCGCCTGAAAACTTTTTTCAATTTTTCATTTTTTAAGCACAACGTTTGATTTGAAATGGAAAAGAAACTATTTTTCATCAGCTTCATTTGCAAGTATTTTATTGTTGTTGTTTTATAGGAAGTTATGATAAAAAGCTTTACAAGACAGATGCGCTTATAATTGCGCGATTTCATTATAAGCATGAAGACAGTAAGAATGGTGTTGAAACTAAGCAGGCAAACCAAACGCGACTGGAATTATTTTCAATTTCGTCCAGACAGCTGAGAAATATCTTGATTATTTTCTCGTTCTTTTCGCATTCTGTAAAATTAGATGTAATTAGATTTTCAAAGAATATGAAGGTGTTGTTTTTTTCTTCTTGAAATTGTTACTGTTCTTTGATGCAAAAGTACAAATCCATGCTGATGTCAGCCCCGGCGGTCCAAAGACCAAAATTTTCCGCTTCCGTTTCTTCTAAATATACATAAGCGACTGGCGGTTCCTCAGAAAAGCCAACCAGGGTATCTTTGAGCTGAAACGGACTGGAATTAATCAGGGGAGTATTGTATTCGTTGCTAGTAGAGAAACCTTTGAAGCACGCGTGCCGGAGCAGAGGCTACTTTTGCGTGGTATTACATAGGCACCGTCGAACTCGTAATTTTTGCTGACGTCATCGCTTTCTGCTGAAGAACACTCTGAAGCTGATTCGATCAGTAAACAAGGCCTGCCATTGCCTGAAATCGTATAAAAGCAAGCACTGTTCAGCACTTTTCAGATAAGATATATTTTCTTTTCTGCACAGGACAAAGATTAATAAATTCCGATATACCGTTCAGTGGTGAAGTAGGCATGTTGACGTAGGAAGCGACAACTGTGGCCACTTGACGCAATTCTGCCAGCGTTTTCGGAGTGGCCACTGCACCATTTTCCTGTAATCAGTCGGTTTAAAATTTATTTGAATATTTTTGCAGATTGTTTATTCGTGAAAACTTTTGCGCAGATTTGCTCATATCAGATTAATTTCAGAGTATTTTTTTTTCAATTACAGAAGGGTAAAAAGGAAATTGAATGAAATGTCGTTTTCAATTGAAATTTTCCAAAACGAGGACAGACGACAGCATTTCTTCCTTTTATCAAGCATTTGAAATTTCCGTTTTAAAAATGTGAACTTTTGTTGATGTAAACAGCAAAAAAGAGACATATAAGAGTTGTTAAACTCGTGAAATAGTTTTCTCTTTTAAACTTCCAAGGACATTCTAGGTACGTTTATTATTCTGATGATATCAATGAAATTGGTAGAGCTTTTGTTGAACAAACAAGAAACAACGCTGTATTGAAAAGAGCAGTTTGATTTTGCTGCGACAGATGGGCAGATATGAAATGCATCATTGTTTGCTTTTCAATATATTAATAATACGAGAAATGTAGGCATTGAAATATTATTTCAGTTAAAATTTTCAAGTTAAATAAAGGAAAGAAAGAAATACTGATAATGTGTATGTATACTTACATCGTTTGAATTGGTTTCGTCGAAATTAAGCAATTTTGACGAAAGAGGTGATGCTCTGGAAGAAGGTTTCTTCAACGCTGTCGTTTTACACTGCGAACGGCCGTTGATACTGTAAGAAGGTGATCTGACGTGTTGCCATTTTTTTGACGACGATATTTCAACCGGCGATATTGGATATTGATAATTTGAATCGATCGTTTCATTTGCATGTTCGGATTTGTTGTTCATCTCCATCTTTGAATGCAAAGAAGCTAAAAAATACAGATCTATTAGAAATCATATAGTCAACTGATTTTCGTATACTTTGTTGTTCTTTTTTGAATGCAATTTCTTTCAGTTCACGGTTTCGACGAAATTTTTCCAAAAGGGCTGTCATTTCCGCATAACCAGCGTTCGATACTGTGGTGGCGGTGGTCATTTTTTCTGACTTTTCTGAAAAATGGAAAAATTGATCAAACAAGCTGAACTTTTATGCATATGCAAAAAAAGGGAAACATTTCATGCTATCCTTGACATGCGCGTCTTTGGTATGGGTTTGATGAAAAGTTGTAAATTGAAAAAATAAAAAGAAACAAAATAATAATTGTAATAATAAAAAACTATTTCCATTGGGTTCATCGTACGTGAAACCCTGAACATCCCGCTGGTAGAAAGCTGCGTTTTTTTTCAATATTTCGACATATTCCATTGCATGGCAGTTCGCGGAACCGGGTCACCAGCAGTTCAACAAATGCTACAGATTTTTTCTTATTTATTGTTGAAAGATTGATTAACTGAAGCTAATTATTGTTTAACAAGATTGCGAAGTGGAAATTATCATGTATTTCGACTTCGACGGGACGACAGAAAAAAAGGGGGGGGGGGGGAAATGAAGAAGAGTGCATTCGTTTCGACATGCCTGTTATATATGTATATATAATCAGTGAGAGAGGGAAAAAGACTGGACTAGCTGTTTGGAATGAGCGTAAAGCAGCAACGCCGTACAGTAAGAAAACAAGAATGAAGAAGAAGAGTACATTTGAACGGTGATGAAAAGGATTTGTCATCGTTTGAGGGGGAAGGGTGAGGGGGAGGATGGATGATTTGGCCAAATGTTGAAGAATAATATTTGCTCAGTGTGACGGTGCTTGCTTAAAATGAAAATTCGTTCAAAAGAACTAGTTGATCCGTGCAAAAGGCTTGTTGACCTCAATCTGAGCTTCGTCGTGGCCACTGGATGCGGGCAAGCGTTGATGGGCGTGGGCTAACATTGGCTTCTCTCTGTCAGACGGTATATCAAGTGAACGCGTTTTCACAGCCGACAAGCAGCAATGCTTAAGTGCACTCGGCATTTGTAGGAACATGAAAATGTTCATGTCGATACACAGTGAAAACAAAGTCGTGAACAAAAAGCATGCTATTCGTGGTGATTCATAATTGCAATAAATTTCATGCAAAATCCGTTGAGATTTCATTGGTAATTATAATAACAATATAAACAATTATTTTTAAATTAAAATTGACCCATATAACGTAATCATTTCATAATTAGGAGCAAATTATTAACAAAAATTAATACTTTATTATCATTAATTTGCAACATTTTGACAGTAATTTTTTTTCCTACTAAATCCTGATCATTTTATATTGTACGTTATTTTGATCAAAATGGAGCAAATTTCTTTTTTCAATTTCAAATGTTTTGTCACAATTAATGGTCAACGAAAGATGCGGATAAACGGTAAGATTGTGATCTGTTGTAGAATAGTTATTGAATTTGTTTGAATTAATTAGTCATGCGAATGAATAATTTTTTCCGTCACTGTTTCGTGCCGAACGGTTTATAATTTCGACAGTGCAGTTGCGACAATTTATTCGTAAAATGATTCTTCTCTGAGCATAATCAAAGTTGAGTGTTAGGTTATCAAATGTGTGAAAAGTGGGATCCCAATTTTACAGTCAATTTTTATAGCGTATTTTTGTCATTTCATCCAGGAACATGCAAAATTGTTATTTCATCGTATAATTTAATGTCTAAAAATGCATTGATCGTAGTTTGTCCAAATTGCATTTAATCAGCTTAAGAAATATTTAGAAAAAAATTTAACTGTTCATTTGGTTAGATTATTTTTTTTACCATCTCGGAAATTTAAGTTTAAAAATTGTTGTGTAGTTTTATTCAAACTGATGAAATTGACCACGTTAAAGTGTTAATTAGCTTGTACTTGACCATTCGATATGCCAAAAATGGGCGACAGAATTGTTTATGTGAAAATTTGTTCCTAACGAAATGATCAATTTGTAAAGTTGAAATGGGATTTTTATAATTTTTACATTTTACTTTGGTTAAATGAAGTCCGTTTTTGATTTAACTTGATTATCAAAGTTTGATTGTTTTTGCTTGCATGCTCGATTGATAGTCAGAAGATCTTTCGGGATCGAATGAATCATTATTATTATAATGGTAGAAAGTGAATTCGACGGGTGGTTGATTTTGTATAAATTTTCCAAATATGAATGAGAAATAATTTGAAATGGAAATTCTTACTTGAGAGGGGCTTTCTGTCCGTCGTCGTCGTCGTCAGTGGTGTACAGTATTCTTTGGAAAGTTTAGCCTGAGCTATACTTGAATGCTTGGATACGGGTTGGTGGTGTTGGATTTGATGGTGGCAATTTGATTCGCCAGCGGACAAGCTTTCGAATTTTTGCTTCAACTTGTGCACTGAGGATGAATTGACGGTCGTCTGTGGTCTTTTCGTTTTGTCGGCCATTGCTTTGGTGAAAGTTTCGCAACGGTCTTGCTGTGACTTTGCAACGACGGCATCGATTTGAACTTTTCCCCTTTGGCATCGCAATGGCTCCGATTGAATAATACACTGGGAATGGACAGTGTTGGTCAAAAAGCGCCGTCGTAATCTTTGGACAAATCCAGGCCCGTAGGCTTCTTCGTCATTTGGCGAACGAAGAAGGGCGGTGGTCTCTTTGGTTGGACTTTTCTTCAGCCCATCCTGCGACGAGGATTTCGTGGTACGGAAAAAATCACACTTGGTCGAATAGACTTGCCAACGTTTGGTGACTGCAATGTCCGGCTTCGGCCATACGGTCACTGCAGTCATTGTTTGTTGTTTGTTGTGCAGTTTTAGCAACGTTTGCTTCGTTTCATACCTTCAAAGAAGAGAAAGTGCAATTATGACTCAGCCAGCAGCAGATAGCAGACGAGCAGAAGGGAAAAATAGGACGCTCGGTATGGGCAAACTTTATAACATTAACATTAACATGTGACATCGTATGCTTTTGCAGCAATGCAGACAGAGAGAGAAAGAGAGAGTGAGAGCAATCGATAATGGTCAACACACGCATACGCATACGCATACGCATACACTGGACCCGGTTCAAGCATGCACATACGAAACGATTGGAACGTATTTCGCTTTTCAATGTTGTATTGATTTTCTTTTTTTCTTTTTTCAACTCTCAACTTTCTCTCTCAAAAAGTCTAAAGCAATTGACAACGAACAACATCTCTTAACTACAAATATGAAATTGTGAAAAAAAATTTATTGAAAAAAATACAATTTTTTAAAAATACTTTAAAATATAAAAAATAAAAAAATATCATTTTTTAATAATTTTCCAAGATATGAGTGATTTATAACGAGAAAAGAAGTGTAATGGAAATTGTTCAACTGTAATGGCCCTTGTATATTGTGTTTACTGATCGATTGGAGTTTTGGAGTTGTTTGTTGTGCACATGGTTGTTTGAAAATGGACGACCAACAGTATAGAGAATAAAGAACGTTTTGGGGAAAAATTTTATGCCTCCCCCTTCCACATCGATCAGGGGTCGATTTGAGCCAAATATTAAAAATTATATTTTCAAAAACTTATGCGAATAATAATAATTTCCTTACTGAAGCTTCGCTTTGACTTTTTCGTCGTCTCTGACCAGTTTTGAACTGCTTGAATATTTTAATGATTGGCATTTGAAAAATTTTTCGGCTTTTCACAATAAGAAATGATCAGTTTTGAAAATTCTCTCTCTTCCCCCCCCTCCCCCACTCTCATTCTGCGTCGTCGATGCAATTAAGCCAAAAACTTGTTTCTTTCTGCATTTGTAAAAAATACGTTTGTATAATTTTCAAAATTATGCAAATTATTTGCAATTTTTTTCCCGATTAATGCGTATTATTGAAAATATTGAAATTTTATTGTAATTTTTATCTTTTTTTTTTGAACGAAATGAATATGGACTTCCATAATGATGGAGGAGATGATGTTTAGTTTTGTCACTTGTCTGTGTAGAGTGCTCTTCTTTCGTTTTTATTCTTTTCCTGTCAAAAGTCCCTGTGACACATCTTGTGGACAAACTTTTCAAAAATTTCCAGTTCTACTCCAACAAGCATAATTTGAATAGCTTGCCTACTGTAATCAGTACACTGTTATCCGGCAATGTTGAAGCTTTGTCCTGATTCGGTGCAATTAACCTGAATCGGAGTGTTTTTTTTCTTAAATTCAACTGGCTAATTGAATGAATAACAGTTCAATTGCGATTTTATATGGAGAAATTAAAGTTGAAATTGATTTATTTGCAACAAGGAAATTGTACACACCACTACTACTTTCACTGAGTTGCATGCTTTGATTGATGCATAAGTAGTGTATAATGTATGAATACTTTTTCCGTTTGCTTTATTCTGATTTGAAGTATCTAAATTGAAAGAAATCTTCAAAGCTTCATACATTTGAATCGAATAAAGAAAATCCACCCCAGTTGTTGTTATTCTTAATTTTTAATATTCAGTGAAGAATTTTACTGTTTTTTTCTCTGCAGACAGTCAGTCAGTCATTCTAGCTTGCTCTGTTACAGAATGAATAGCTTTTGTTCGGTTATTTATTGACTGACCTTCGGAAAAATGCCTTTGTCAGAAATGTTGAAAATCTGTTCGATTGAACTGATTCAGAGTGAAAAATGATTGAATTGAATGACTAAAAAATCAATCGGATGATTATGAATTTTTCATTATTCCATAACTGCAACTTAACTGCACACCGAACTTGTAACTTTATAACTTTAATCGACCGACTCTAGTAGGAGGTTCGAGATGCGCAGATGGGGGTTGAGGGGAGGAGGTTTGGGAGGAAGCGAAGCCTAGAGGGAATTGAACTCGACAAAATTTATTTCCAATTTTCGAGAACGTTTGAAATTTTTTATTCATTTGGAAATTATTTAATATATATATATATACAAATATAAAAAAAGCAATGGTGATTTATCTTACCTTTTTTTTCTTTTAAATTGAAAAGCATTATTAAAAAATAATTATCCACTATGTGTATATATTGTAAAGTTGTGCATGATGGTGGAAGCAAATATGGATGTGGAGAATTGTTTGCAACAAGTCGGTCTTGAATAGAAGTTTCGTATTTTCAGAAATTATAATTTTGAAGATGAAATGAGAAAAAATTTTCGGGAAAAAGATTTCATTTCCAACGACTCAGTCTGCGAAATTGGGGAACAGTGGCTTAACGTTGAAAAGTGAAAATTTTTCTTTCAATCAACACTGAACAACACTGGCTGCTTGCAACCTTCGGTCAGCCAAGGACATGGCCAGCTTTGTACAATAATCAAACAGTTCAAATAGCAGATGTAAACAACTGTTGTTGTTGTTGTTGTTGCTACTGTATGAAAAAATCAAATAACCTGCATCATATTGCATGCATAATTCTGCTCAACACTTTTTCCATTATTTCAACATTTTTGCAAAAATTTCCATTACTTAATTTTCATTTAAATATATTTCCATTTTTTTCTTTCATCCACGGAAACAATAAATACATTATACTCATATATGTATTTTGTGTGCATGCAGAATTCATTTGTTAATGTTCGAGCTAAGTGGATTGTACTATTTTATTCGCGTTTGATTGCAATCAACCCTGACTTCAATCCTCAACTGGGACCTACTTATGACGGCACTAGTTTTAGCAAATACAAATTGATTAAAATTAAAACAAGATAAATCGTTGCTTCGTTGTTCAGATGTACCAGAACACATATATATTTTTTTTCGAACATATCAGCTCAACTAGGAAAGATGATCCCTGTGGAATGGTGGGTGTGGCTCGCGCGAGGTTGTCGGCTGCTGGGTTGGCTTTTGGCATTCATGTTTGGATTTTTATCAAAAATATCTAGCCACTTTTCATTTCAACTTCAACATCTTGAGACACACAAACAACAACGCCAGATTCTAGATTTGATTAACATAAAACTTTGTATTGTCACGACGTCTTTTGAATATTGACAGAACTTTCAATTCATCATTTTTCTTCGTTATATGCAGTGTGTTATGAATTCTTTTAAAATGAATTGACACAAATCAGAAATGAAATGCTTTCTTTTCTGCTTATTATTATTTTTTTGGTTCGTCTAAATTTCGATAGGTTCAAAAGGAAAAATAATTGATTTCATATCAATCATTTAAGAAAAAAAAATAACTACATTCTAAAATTATCCATTAAATGTATCATTTGTATGATGTTTGTATGTTTAATTTAAATCTTATTTGCCCACTTATTTGTTCTGTATAATTCAAGATTTCAAGTCATAGCAGTTTCAATTTCAAATGATCAGAATTTCCCTACTTTGGCCATTTCATTTATAATTTTAACTATAATTCGAGACTGAATAACTTCCATATGCAAAACATTTAATTGAATCAGTGGAATGATTTGTAAATGTTCTCAATTCCATTAAGCCGTATAAAAAACACTCATGACCCATGTATTTTAACACTTATGAATTATTCTTAAATTTTGAGAAATTGAAACATAATAATGAGGATTGTTTTCTATAAATTTAAGCTTTTTTTCAAAAGTTTTCAAAGGATTTCTATATATTTTTATTACAATTTCAAAAATGTCATTAATCTTACCGTTCAATTAATTATTCATTTCGATCAACCGAGATGAATTATAAATATGATCCGTTTAATACACTTTTTTCATTCATCGAGCAAAATTCATCATATTGATGTCATTCGATGATTGCAATAGCTGCAGCATTAAAACTGGTGAGTTTTTCTCATGCCGCTTTATTGCGGAAGAAACTCACCGCCTAACGACAAGTTGCGCAATTTCTTTACAGTTAAATAAATTTGTTTTTTAAACAATAGCATTTTACATGTAAAATTTGTTAAAATAATTCATTTTTACATGATATCTGTTATAAGATGAATATGTGGAACAAATGCAGATCATTGCGGAAATACTAAATATTACATAATGACGGATGTGAATTTTTATATTACATAATTTCACAATTTCAGTAAATCGTATTTGTTGAGCAAATATTTAAATAATTCATTACGTGATATTTCAAAGCACAAATTTGATTTTGTATGAGCAACATAAATAGATTTTTATACATTAAATTCTTATACGTGTATTCAGAATTGTTTAAACATAATGAACGAAATTTACCTTACTTAGATTTGACAAAATGAAAACATAATATTGAAAATACAACGTCTAAATATTTTCATTTGCATTACTGTACGTTTTCATACAATCATATTCATATATATATATTTCATTTTTCATGAGAACAACAACAAAGCGCTACGAAGCGATATTAGTACGAGAAAAAATGTACAAATGTATTGTCTTCATTGCACTGATAGCAGTACAGCTGACTGCTTCTGTAGCTTCTAAAGTAAGTAAAATATTTTATTTACATATGTGAATTTCATTAAAAAAAATGTTCGAAATTGAAAATCTTTCAAAAATTATTCCATTGAAATAAAAATGACAGAAAAGAAAAATTTCTTCACATACAATAAATGACACGTATGAAGTATGCGAATTTATGAAACGATAATCGTAGATGAGCAAAATTAGTTAAAGAAGTGTTTAACCTGTCTGACGTAGGAAAATACTTTGAAGAGATCAGTCACTTTAAAGCTATCCAACTGGTCATTGATATAAATATCTGTTGTTTTATATAAAGAAATTTATTTACATTTATTAATGACATTATTTAATTTTTATATTTAGAACGCATTAGATGATGAATCTGCAATCCAAGAAGCCTTGATAACTTTGGATAAACAATCCCACGCGGCATATTTTACAAAGTTGCTGCAAATTATTGCAAGAATAGAAGAAGCTGATCAAATTGTATTCAAAATAAATGCTACTAGTACCGTCTGCTCTTCAAAAGTATTTTTTGTTGCGTTATAATTTAGCTCATCGAAAAGAAAGGAAATAACTATTCTAGGATGAAGTCATTGATGTTCCTACTGTAAAATCAATCTGTACTGAAAAAATGCCACTCCTTGAATGCACAGTAACTTTGAAAAAGCCTTCTTTGCAGTATTCAGCAGCCAGCTGCTCTGAGGTAATAATTTATGCTGATTTTAATTTTTAACTTTTAATTTTTTCTTTGAAATGAACTTTACTATTTAATCTGACATTGCTCGCCTGAAAATGGAATAAATAGAGTTTATTGAATTTCTTAAACAACAAATTACAAGATGAAACAATACTGTAAAATTATGCAAATTATTTTCAGACATTTTTTGAAAAATGAGCGTCTTTTTGGACAATTTTATATGAACTGTTTTCAGGTTGATATTTCTTCACTTCCTTTGAAATCTGTAAAATCAGAAAATGCTGCTTTAGTGGGAAGTGCGATGCATAGCGTAGAATATGCTCTTTACAGAGTTGACTCAGAGAGAAGATCTGGTTTTTACAAAAAGTTCAAAGATATAATTGATGTATCTCAATATGGAATAGTGACTGTGATTGAAGCTAAAGCAGTGGAGACAGATTGTCCAGTTATAGACGTACGTTTTGTGTTTTGGTGGAACTTATCATTTTAATAATAAGTTAATTTTTACAAATCAAACTAATCTTTAGGATAACGGTATAGTTGATATACAAGAAGAGTGCAAAGATACAGACGTTTCATATAAATGCAAATTTGTCTACTTCAATTCTTATGGATATGACGCTTCAGTGGATTGTTTAAAGGTAAACAAACTGCTTGATTATTATTTGAAATGCTAATAAAATTATAAATCAATATTGAAACAACAAAGCTTACCGTTGATTAACATCTGCTGATTTATTTACAGAAGTTATGCGTGCACAGTATTTAATTTTCCTATTTAGATCACATCAGATGATTCAAATCATGCAAATGATGAAGAATCTGCAATCCAAGAAGCCTTGATAACTTTTGATAAAGAATCCCATGCGGCATATTTTACCAAGTTGCTGCAAATTATTGCAAAAACAGAAGAAGCTGATCAAATTGTATTCAAAATAAATGCTACTAGTACCGTCTGCTCTTCAAAAGTATTTTCTGTTGCATTATAATTTAGCTCATTGAAAAGAAAGGAAATAACTATTCTAGGATGAAGTCATTGATGTTCCTACTGTAAAATCAATCTGTACTGAAAAAATGCCACTCCTTGAATGCACAGTAACTTTGAAAAAGCCTTCTCTGGAATATTCAGCAGCCAGCTGCTCTGAGGTAATAATTTATGCTGATTTTAATTTTTAAGTTTTAATTTTTTCTTTGAAATGAATCTAACTATTTATTATTAATTTGAATTTCACTTAACGCAGCATTAAATTCTACAAAGGAGCATTTCATCAAAGCGATCATCACTTGAAAATGGAATAAATAGGGTTTTCAGTGCATTTCTCAAGCAAATAATATCTTTCAACAATCGCAAGATAACATGATAATGTAAAATTATGCTAATTAATTTTCAGGCATCTTTTTGAAAAATGAGCGTCTTTTGGACAGTTTTATATGAACTATTTTCAGGTTGATATTTCTTCACTTCCTTTGAAATCTGTAAAGTCGGAAAATGCTGCTTTAGTGGGAAGTGCGATGCATAGCGTAGAATATGCTCTTTACAGAGTTGACTCGGAGAGAAGATCTGGTTTTTACAAAAAGTTCAAAGATATAATTGATGTATCTCAATATGGAATAGTGACTGTGATTGAAGCTAAAGCAGTGGAGACAGACTGTGCAGTTATAGACGTGCGTTTTGTGTTTTGGTGGAACTTATCATTTTAATAATAGGTTAATTATTACAAATCAAACAAATCTTTAGGACGACGGTATAGTTGATGTAGAAGAAGACTGCAAAGATACGGACGTTTCGTATAAATGCAAATTTGTCTACTTTTATTCTTATGGATATGACGCTTCAGTGGACTGCGTTAAGGTAAACTGATTTATTGTTGTTGTTACACATTCACTGTGAATGGTAATTTAATCGTTAATGGTCGTTAACGGAGATGATCCTGTTTTTTTCTCGTCTAAATCATTTATTATTTTTCATTACAGGTGTAACATGTATAACATTGAACAGTGCTACAATGAAGCAAAATTATAAAACTATATGCCTCCTAACATTTGGCGTAGCAGCCGTGGTTGTATTGAAGTTAAAGAAAATTTAACTTTGTCATTAATGCAATACTGCTTATTTTTTGCTTGTAAGAGTTCTCATTTCTGAATAAACATTTCCTAAACTGAATTTTGCCATGAATTATGATCAGTTGAAAAATGACTGAAAAGAAGAGATTTTTTTTATTTTTTTCTTACACTACTTCATATTTTTATAACCCTTATGCTATTCTTGGCTATTACCTCAGCGTACAGTTCAGCTGGTATTGATCCCACTCATACAAGTTTGTGCTTGTTATACGTTGCTTATTTTTAGCATAGAATAACAATGCGGTTCCACAATAATGGAAAAACTTTTTTCTGTTTCGCAGTAACGCGCAGAAACCCGAACCCGCAGAAACAATACTGCAGTATCAAGAATTAGTGAATGCAGGCTACAAGGCAACGGTAAGAGATTCAGTTGGAGTTTTACGTATTCAGTTCAATGGTATCTTGTTTCTGTTCGTGTATGTAAAACATTGAGACTCTGCAGCCGTGATATGATAACCATGTAATTTTTCCGCCATATTTTGCTTTTGATTTTTGGTTTTTCTTTTAATAATAAATAATTAGTGAAAGGAATTTATTCACCATCAAGCTCACAGAGAAGGTTCGATAAGAAAATTTATATTGTTCGACATGGGAACAAAATGAGCTGTAAAGAAGAGGATTCAGAACTATTTTTTCACTGGTGAGTTTAGTTCAGTTCGTTTTTTGATCATGAAATGCGTAATTAGAGAACAGAATGTTAGAAATTAATGCAATCTAAAAATACTATAGAATATTATTTAGGTTAAAGTAAAGCAAATTGTCAAGTAGGAAAATTTCAAAAATAACAGGATTCATATGAAAGCAGGTGCAGAATGGAAGCACAAAAATGGAACGTACCCTCAGAAAATGCAAGCTTTCATGCCTTAGAAAAGAAAGAGATTGCGATTCTCTTTTGCTATTTGCGCAAATGGGGCGGATAGTTTACAAGCCTAAAAGATTGTAAGCCTATGCTTTCAGCGCTAAAGACGACGATGCAGGTTCGCTATTTTGTATGTCTCAAACATGTGGACAGTTTTAGCGTTTTCCTTGTTTTGATGTAGAATCAAATATACGGCTTCAGTTGCACATTAGAGCAGTGGAGGTTTTCACATCACATCAGAATGGGAATTTTAAATCCAGTTAGGTTTCCACAGGTAGGACGTTCCACAGCGGCATTGAAAAAATCACAGGGGCTTGCTAGATTCCAAGTGTCAATCCATTTTCCACTGCCGTGCCAGTGGATGCTATGATGCGTCACAATTTCAGCACCTTCAGCCATTGTTCTTTGTTTGTTGAGTGAAGTTTCTTCTTTTTGATTTCTACTTACTGTTGCTAGTAGATATTTCAGCATCTGCTATCAACTGCTCCAAGTTACATCGGATGCCGCGGCCATTACCTGGTACCTGCTTATTTTCTGCAGCACTGAAATTTTGCATAACGCACCGTGGCCATCATTCCACGTCGGGTTATTTTCTCTAGACCAGGAATGTATTTTCAGAATGCATTGCTCGTAATACTCCGCAGTAGGTAATTTTCCACAGCACAGAAATTTTGCATAATACACCATGACCATCGCTGCAAACCAAATGATTTCCGTAAACGCAGCACTTTATTTTCAACATGCAACGCGGCTATTACTTCACATTGAGTCATTTCCCACCGCGCAGCAATGAATCTGAGACCATCATCTCCATATCTGTTGAATACGCATCCCAGTGAAGTTCTGTGAAACGGCTCAGCTTCACTGCCTCGAAGGCCCTGTGCCTGCCCTCTTGTCTTTCAGTTACGATGTCGATTCAGGGCGTATCGTACACTCTAACCACAAATGACGCTTAAAGTTGTCACCCCTAGTGACACTGTTCTCGATACCTCATGAATAACGATATTGCTATTATTCATTACACTCAATATTACTGTGCATTTTTATGCAGCATTTTAAATTTGAATACTCTTCTTATTATTACAGTTCATGTTCATATTATATTTGCATTGTGTTACCATTTCTGTTAGTTATGCTACGCCAATAACCATTGAATCAGAAGCGAAGTAAGCGTATACATAGTAGGCGAACAAAAATTTGCGTACATTTTATAGTAAACAAGTTTTACCTCGCCTACTTTTGATTACGTTAAGCAAAGAAAAGTTTTCACGACTGTGAATCTAAAATCTCACTAAAAGCAATATGCCTGATACAACATTACAATAATAACAATTATGCTATTCTCTACCAATGAAGATCACGGAATTGCTGAAAAAATTATATCAAAAGCAGTTTCACATACATTAAAAGCTAACACTTGTGGAGAGCTATAGCTACTAAACAAACAAACGGCAAGGCAATGAACGCATCAAAATTTGCATGTTAACGAGACGCGCATAACAGAGAGAGATGAAATAATTTGAACAAACTTTCGCTTTAACACTTAAACTATATTTCGGGAATACAATGGCTTATAGATGTGCGAAGCAATATTATTGTTAGTATTGTAAAGTTCTATCTCATTTCTCGTTGTTTGTGTGATTTTGCATCTACGGTCGCGGAAATTGTTTTCTGATTATAACACAAAGTAAGCGCACTATATGTTTAGCATAAGTTGCATGCAAATGTTTATTTACGAAAAGAAAACGAAATATTAATCATAATGTATAACTCATCGAGGTGCATGTTCCGTATACTTCGATTCTTTAAAAATTCATGAACTTAATCTTCTTGTGAGGTTGACTTGAAATATTTATAGGCGGATGTTTTCCAGCAACATCAGAATGGAAAACGTTTTCAAAGGACGTCTGACAAGCATCATCATTTTTATTCAAAATGGCAAATCACGTTATACAACTCTTCAAAAAAGGTTTCTCCAAATGGTGAAAAGACAATTCTTTCTGTAAGTTACATTTTTCAATTCAATGACATCATGATGTTGCTGAAAATAAATATCGAATTTATAATTGCTCGACATAACTAGATCATGCTTTATCAAGACGAAATATATTTTGTGTTAAATATCACGTTTACGTTTAGCATCAGTGTATTAAGTTATTTAAATTTTTAAAAGGAAAATAAATATATTATAAACGAATTATTGCTGAAAATAAAATATCAAAATATAAGCAATTTCATGAAATTGTCAGTAGAGACGGCAAGTTGCTCATATTCTACCGCAGGTTAATGTTGTAATTCATGTAAACTGGCATTGAATATAAAGCTAGGAGGTAGAAATCAGCACTTACAATTCAATTCACCAACATCACTTTTATGACGAATTCACTGGGAGGAATTGTGCCGTCAGGTCTCACCATGTTTATTAAATTTAATTGAGTCAAATGAATTCTATAAAAATTATCCTTCTTCGATATCTGAATTTTCAATTGCTATAACCTTTGCTATTTTTAGAAAATTGATGATGTTTTCTCAAACGGTTGCAGAATATTTTTCATTGGAATCAGTAAATGAATGTGCAATAGTGCATGATGTAAAGATTGAATGGGCAAAATATATAAATTTTTAATAATTAGCTTCTGTATTTTGTCCTTGCATATAAGATCACAATGTTGCCGGTTCCACACTGATTAAAGTGACAACCGTGATGCACAATTTTTAGTACTTCAACCCAGCATGTGCATTGTATTAAATTATCAATTCATTATGCTTGTGTTTTAAGTAAATGTTATGTTTTGCCATTCTTCTGTTTTAGGCATTCATTTTTCTTCTCTTCAAAGTGGTTGATCAAAGTCTGATTGAAACGTTCACTAAACACTCAGTTCCTTTAAATTAATGAATGAATTTTGCTGAATACTGCGGCATATTATTATCGTGCCAGTGCAGTCCCATTTACGTAAGACACTATTTTATACTTCTTTAATTTACGCCATAATATTATTTGTGGTAGATAGTGGCTTTGATCTGTAACGTATTCAGGATTTTGTTGTTGTTCAGCAATTATTATAATCTTTGGTGTTGACTCATTACATTGCTATTATACGTTTTCAAAGCATACATGCATTTCTAGGTCAGCAGAGTAACTTTATGCTAATATCATGGTAAACACTGCCGTTGGCATTCTGCTACGTGCACTTTGTGCTATTCAAATGCGGTAGCAATGTTCCTTATATAAATTTCTGTTTATTGAGAGAACAGCACTATTATATTAATATTCGCTGTTGAAGAGCGGTCTAATTACTTATTGCATTGCGTTATTTGATCATTTTCATGTTTCAGTTCAACAAATACGTTGTGATTGTTGGACTGAAAATATGATGAAACCACGAACATCAGTTGGTAAATGTTTGGTTCTACGTTTGCTTTATACGTCATTCCTGGCAGGTCTGCTGACAGGTATGACTTTTTACGTATTTGCTTTTTTTTTCATACAATGTTTTCTTTCTTACTCTTGGCACACTGCACTAAACATGCCCGCTTATAAATCTTTTCGTAGTTGTTTGATTTTAGTCTTTTTGAATGAAACCTAGCGCGTTGTTCTTCCGTAATGACGTTCAACTAATATTCGTGACTTTATTACGGACAAGCCATTATATAATACTAATAATGGTATATTTTGCTATAATTTTCAATCGTCCTTACAAATCCATTTGTAAAGTAGTACTCTGACATAGCAGTTGAACCCCTCCCACATTATTTTTACTGCCCACTGCAATGTTTATTGCTAAGGTAACATACTTGCCCAATTGTTTAAAGGAAATGTCTGTCACCGGGATACTGCAGTCGCACAATCGCACCCTTAAATGCTCGTCACTGATCAAATTGTGCACAGGATTGTTTCAGCATGACATAGGAAAGCTGCTGTCAGCTAGGGAACACACTTTTATACTACCACCTTTGATACCTTCAGAATGGCAGTAACGTTCCCTTCATTTTTGAAATGACTCCTTAAAATTTCTATTATGTCATTGTTCCGCCAATAGCACTGACTTATACAGATGCACCTATTTTCTGTCATTGAGAAAATACCTCAATGCCCTTCGATGTTGTCAGTATTAATAAATGAAACACCGCCTGAATATTATACGTGAAGATTGAGTGGAAGAACGTATCTGACACCTTCCACCTCCTCCATCCCTGAACTTCTCCCTCATTCCTTCCTGCTATGCTCTCCCCTCCTCCTTTCCTGTCTAATGATCCCCATCATTGTACTCGTAATAATACTAACCTGAACAGAAATCGCATTCAACTGAAAATTCTGCCCACCCCCTATTTCGAGCTGATTCAAGAGCACTCCACTGTTTTGATCTCATATAAATCTAATTTCTCATAATTCCTATCGACTAGCAATATAACCAAATCCAGGCTACTTCTGATTCTTTTGTTTTATTCTTTTCATAAAATGCAATACAGAATTGTCATCCGCATAAGTTTCTTGAATTCATTGCAAATTGTTGAGTTACTCAATTTCTGCAGGTAAGTTTATCTCACATTGTATGAAGCGCGCTGATGCAGTGCCCCACCAAGTTTGCAGTCTTGCTATAAATCATCATAAGACGCAAACGAATGTGGAGATGAGCTGTCAAGCGGCATACCCCCTGGAGCAGCCGCTTACCACCATGATGTCTACGCTGCACACTTGTTGAATTCGGTGCTGAGATAAATTGCATATTACAAAATTTCATGAAAACTGTTTAATTTTCCATAAATCTGAAAAAGTATGTTATTTTCGCAACTATTTTCAGTGGGAGCTATTTAAAATTATCCATATAATTTTGATTAGAAGAAAAGCATTGATAAAATATAAATTATTGAATCACCTTTTACTTTCAAGCAACTAAATTACACAACATACATAAATACGCAGTGATAACATTTCCGTTTATTTTTAGTAATTTGCGATGCTTCTTGTTAATAAGTTTACGTTTTAGGTAATTTCAGGGAAGAAATTTGCATAACAATGCAATATTACGTAGTAATAGGAAGTGTGTAAATAAAAACGTAATAAATTTTATCGTCTCGGTTCATAATGTTGCTCATAATGTTCATTTTGCTGCGCTATTACTGATGGAAAATTGGGTTGTTCTTCCTGAGGCAAAGTAAATAGTCATTTGCATAATTTACTTAGTATTATACATCTAATCAGAGAACTTCGGTTACATTAGGTTATTCAGTTCACTGCAATGCTATCAATCTAGCATGTGGTCAACTATAATTCCGCTCTTCAACACCATCCATGAATAACTGGTAAGTTCGATTTGTTAGTTTGGTGGTGGCATGCTATGCATGTTACTTTACATATATGGTGAATGGAAACTGGCGGGTTTCTTTTCCATTGTTGTTATTGCTAACTTTCAGGTACATCACATGCTGAAGAAGAAGAAATTGGTATTTTTTGTTTTTTATTTTGAGATCTAATTTACTTTCAGAATGGACATGTTTTTTATATTCATATCAAGGAATATGAATCTATCAGATTTAATAAACTAACTGTATATGGTAACTATGCATCATTATAATTTTTCACTCCTGTGTGTTTGTAATTATGCTTATTTCCGTGTAGGATAGCAGCACCATTAGCACCATTGTTTGTTTTATCTTTGTTCTTTGTTTTTTATTTTGTGATATAATTTACTTTCAGAATTGACATTGCTAACTATGTAACTATGTATGGTCAATGTAACTGTTTAGATGTAGATGTATATTTACTACAATGCATTATCTGGAAAGATTGAAGACAAAAAATATTCTGTTTATAGAACACTGTTATTTACTTTTCAGAAATTTTGTAATCTAATGTTTTATTTCTTTGTGTTATTTATTACTTTTTTTTAGTTTAACAATCGCTCTGTTTCTACCGTGATCAGTCATGTGTCTCAACAGTTCCGCTTTCTGGTTTACTACATCTTCAGTGTAAGAATGAATTTGATGCAGTATATTATGGGAATGGGTTATGCAAATGCAGTGGAACTTCTTCAGTGATGTTTGTTATACTTCTTTTTTGTGCACTGTGGGAGGAAACCCTAACTACCATTTGGGAAGGATGTGCATGACAAAAATCAGTAATTGAGTTTTATTATTATTCCATAGCCTGTTACTATTATTAATGATTTCTAATTCTACTTATATTTGATACTGTATGCTGCTTGTTATTGAATTTAGCAGAGGGCGTCATCATAATCGAAGCGTTTTCTAATTCTTGTCGCTCTGGCCAACATGGTGTATCAAGTTTACATCAATGCGTTCTAAATGTGGCATCAGAAAATAAGTAAGTACAGCTTTTGGCCATTATAGGAATGGATTACATCATCAACATTTTTACTATTCATACTGATGGCGCTCTGCGTCATTAGAAATTAGAAGCGGCGTAATGGTGTTACCCAGTAATGATACAGGAATCAGTGTGGTTTCCCTTATTGTAAAAGTAAAAAGATTTGTATTAGTTGCAGATATTGTCAATACAGTCGAATTGCGCTGATGCCCGTGTATATTCTACAAATTTGGTAGTGTGAATTGCCATCATTGCCATGATATGACCAAAGTGATATGACAAATTAGTAAGTAGAGGTTTCGTTTACTTAAGTGACAGCGGTCACTGTGATGTGGCTTATCAAAGACTAAGAATGTTTAATTGAGTGTTTTAGCGCGCAACTGCATCCTGAATGACAACCAAATGTAACAAGTAATTTTTCTGCAAATTTGTATACTTAGTAATTATTTGTACTTATTAATCATTGCTTAGTAATTAAGGAACAACGATGCACTGTTATTTGTTTTCAATTTTTTATAATATGGCTGTTTTATATCAGTTTTAAGCACACTTGTTTTGCAAATATTTTCAGAATCAAATTAAGTTTAGATTTAGATGAATGAAATTCCATTTTTTGGTTACTATGCGTTATTGAACATGTGGTTTTTTTACAAAGAGTTCTAATCACGTCGATAAATACGTCGACTCAGTTCATGCCGCTCAGTTTGTCGACGTACGTACATTGTACTTTTATATACTGGTTCAGTGTAAATTTTGTTGTTTCAGTTTTTCAGGTTTTTATAGCTTAGCTTTTCAGATATCCATTTGCAATTTGGGTACCAGTGTTCAAGATTTTAGTTTAGGTAAGAATTTATTTTAGATCCAGTTAAAATTCAGAGATTCAGTTCAAGGCAACATGGCTAAGTAAATAGCGTAAAGTCTAAAAAGACATGGAAGTAGACTAGAGGTAAGTATGAAGAAAAATGGGTAAGTAGTCTAATAGTAAAGGGTAAGTCAGGTAAGAATAGGTGTGAAGGTAAGTACAATTGAGAAGGTAAGTATAAATGTGAAGGTTAGTAGTCTATAGGGTGAAGGTAAGTATAAATGTGAAGGTAAGTAGTCTATAGGGTGAAGGTAAGTATGAATGTCCTTGTGAGTGCGAAGATGAGTCTGGAGTGGAGTTGATCACCGTCGACTACAGCGATGATGAACCAATTTTTGTTGAAGAAAATGTACCGAAGATTATTACTACTAATGATTATGAAGTAAATGAAGAATAATTATTTATTCAAACATGTTTATATATGAATTGCTTGAATTTTTCATTTACTTTTAGTTTTCAATAATTAAAGTGAGTTAATAATAATAATAATAATAATAAGCACGTTTAGTTGTGTACAAATTTCCATTCCAGTTGTGTTTAAATTTTTTGCTGCATGGTGTAATTGCAGAACTGTGTGACGGAACGAAATGGTATGGATAAAGTAGGCAAGAAGCGTCTAAGGGAACACATGACTGCTTGTTGCAGCA
>NW_003526941.1:4108783-4109200 GCF_000181795.1 Trichinella spiralis
GAAGGTAAGTGTAAATGTGGAGGGTAAGTAGTCTACAGGGTGAAGGTAAGTATAAAATGTGAAGGTGATTAGTGCATAGGTGAAGGTTAAGTGGTATGAAGGTGAGTATGTAAAGTATATGTAAAGGGTGAAGGTAATTAGTGTTTAGGGTGAAGGTAAATAGTATAGGTGAAGGTACTTGTAAATGTAGAAATTACAAATTTCAAAAAGCCTCAGGCGATTTATTTAATGAAATATGCAAATTTTTAATCGCCTATGGGTAATATGCAAATTTTTATTTGCCCTCAGGCTACGCCTGGGGCTATGCCTCAGGCAAAATTCCGAATTCTTATTTTTTAAAATATAGCCCCTGGCTTTACCTAATGATCCCCAGGGCAAATAAAAATTTGCATATTCCCGCAGGCTATCCCCGAATCC
>NW_003526941.1:4109544-4122315 GCF_000181795.1 Trichinella spiralis
CCACTTACCTCTACGCTATCATACTTACCTTTTATCCACTTACCTCTACGCTATCCACTTACTTTGACGCTACTTACCTGCATTACACATACCTCTACGCTGTGAAACCGTTACTCCACTTACCTCAACACCACCTATCTTGCATTTCTATAAATGCAGATCTAAAATTAAAATTCACTTGAATTACCTATACAAGGACAAAAATGATTCTGAAATCAAGAACTGAAAATCAGTCGACTGACTTGAAAAATGAAAATAAAAACAAATGATAATGTATGATGTAATGTATGGATATACAAGGATAAACACAATGTGTATGTAGAATCTTTGTAGGATATACAAGATACAAATCTGTAAAATATACAATATTAGTCGTAATATACAGTTGGTATGAAAAACACTATAAAAAGTAATTGAAGACGAATAACAGTTCACTTCACTGTTTTTTAAGTTTACAAAATTTGAAAAAAAATGGAACTACTTACCTTATTCGATGGGGCAATCACGATACGGCTCTCATATTCACGCACTTAAACATTAAAGCTTACTTAATTCTTCCTTACCCTATGTGACAAGGACAAACATCGAAACCATAGGAAACGCAATTTGAGTGGCATCGGCTGCGACTAAACGGAAGAGCCAGTTTGCCAAGCGACATACTGGTTATATTGATTTAACGTATTTGATTGCTGTCACAAATTCTTTCATACATTTGTGATAAGCAAAGGCACACTGGGACGGCTAGAAAACGCCATTATTTACAGGTGAACACTGGTTGGCATCAGGACAGGCCTCATGAGACGACATAATCCACAGCTATTATAAACAAAAACTACTTACTAATTTTTGTCATATTACATTGGAAGCGCACTGACAATACGTTGTAAGGATGTATATGAACGCTGCTCGACTGACTCAGAGAAATCTGCTACAATTACAATCAATTCCTTCTTACTCTTATGATAAGTGAAACCACACTAGAACAACCGGGAAGCGTCACTGCACCAACTTCAACTAACTCAGAGCGCTATCAGAAGAAATATCGTATTCCATTAACGTCAATGTAATGCTGTCATGGATAAAATGTATACAATGCAATCAGGAGCAAATTCAATACTTACGGATGTTTGTGATGCCACATTTTGAACGAAGTGATGTGAACATGACTTATCACGGTGCTCAGAACAAATAAAACTCCATAAAAGCTCAGCTGATGACGTAATATGTAATTAAAGATTTTACCAAATTCTACATATATCTAATACGCCCGTCGTCTTGCTGTCTAATTAAACAAATTCAATACTTACTGTTTTTTGTCATATGTTTTTTGAACGCTATGTCAGCAACTCCAACAACCACTGTTCAACAACTTCTACCTGTCTTTACTGATAATAGATTGCATCTGTGCATTTTCAAAATGTAGCAAGGCAAATGTAATTTTCAATTCGTAAAAGAATTGAATCAAGACCACCCAATCTATGATATCACATACATGATAATTTAATATTAATGCTGCAGTTAGAATGAAAGCAATGTGGCGCTAATGGCACTGCAACTTTCAACCTAAATTTAACAGAAAAATTCAGGTGAAAAGCAAGGCACATTTATCATGATGCATAGTTACCATATTCAGTTAGTTTTCAGATACTGTTTGTTTCACATTCATTGATATGAATATAAAATAAGGTCAATTCTGAAAGTAAATTATATCACACAATAAAAAACAAAGAAGTCCTTCTTCTTCAGCATCTGATGTACCTGAAAGTTAGCAATAACAGCAATAGAAAAGCAACCCATCAGTTTCCATTCACCATATAAGAAACATGCATAGCATACCACCACCAAACCAGCAAATCGAACTTACCAGTTATTCATGGATGGTGTTAAATAGCGGAATTATAGTTGACGAGCTAACAGATTGATAGCATTGCAGTGAACTGAATAACCTAATGTAATCGAAGTTCTCTCATTAGATGTATAATACTAAGTAAATTATGCAAATGACTATTTACTTTGCCTCACGAAGAACAACCTAATTTTCCATCAGTAATAGCGCACTAAAATAAACAATATGAGCAACATTATGAAACGAGACGATGAAATTTATTACGTTTCTATTTACACACTTCATATTACAACGTAATATGGCATTGTTATGCAAATTTTTTCCATAAAATTACCTAAAAGGAAATATTATTAACCTGAAGCATCGCAGATTACTAAAAATAAACGGAAATGTTATCACTGCGTATTTATGCATGTTGTGTAATTTAGTTGCTTGAAAGTACAAGGTGATTCAATAATTTATATTTTATCAATGCTTTTCTTCTAATCAAAATTATATAGATAATTTTAAATAGCTCCCACTGAAAATAGTTGCGAAAATAAAATACTTTTTCAGATTTATGGAAAATTAAACAGATGTCATGAAATTTTGTAATATGCAGTTTATCTCAGCGCAGAAGTTAACAAGTGCGCAGCGTAGACATAATGATGGTAAGCGGCTGCTCCAGGGGGTATGCCGCTTGACAGCTCACCTCCACGTTCGTTTGCGCCTTATGATAATTTATAGCAAGACTGCATACTTGGTTGAGCACTGCATCAGCGCGCTTCATGCAATGTGAAAAAAAACCCTAATCGCAGAAATTCAGTACGTGAGTGATTTGCAATGAATTCAAGAAACTTATGCGGGTGACAATTCTGTATTGCATTTTATGAAGAGAATAAAACAAAAGAATCACGAGCAGCCTGGAATTGGTTATATTGGTAGTCGATAACAATTATGGAAAATCAAGTATGGAAAATCAAGTCAGTGCTATTGGCGGTACAATGACATAATAAAAACTTTAAGGAGTCATTTCAAAAATGAAGGGAACGTTACTGCCATTCTGAAAGTATCAAAGGTTGTAGTATAAAAGTGTGTTCACTAGCTAAAAGCAGCTTTCCTATGTCATGCTGAAACAACCTTGTGCACGATTTGAGCAGTGACAAGCATTTAGGGGTGCGATTGTGCGACTGCAGTATCCCGGTGACAGACATTTCCTTTAAACAATTGGGCAAGAATGTTACCTTAGCAATAAACATTACAGTGGGCAGTAAAGATAATGCGGGAGGGGTTCAACTGCTATGTCAGAGTACTACTTTACAAATGGATTTGTATGGACTATTGAAAATTACAGCAAAACATACCATTAGTACTATTATATAATGGCTTGGCCGTAATAAAGTCTGGAATATTAATTGAACATCATTACTGAAGAACAATGCGGTAGTTTCCATTTAAAAAGACTAAAACCAGACAACTACGAAAAGCTTAAAAAGCGCGCATGTTTAGTGCAGTGTGCCAAGAGAAAGAAAAAAAACATTGTATGAAAAATAGCAAATATATGAAAATTCATACCTGTCAGAGATGACGTATAAAGCAAACGTAGAGTCATACATTTTGTAACTGATGTTCGTGGTTTCTTCATATTTTTTGTCTAACAATCACAACGTAATTGTTGCAGTGAAGCATCGAAATGACCAAATAACGCAATGCAGTAAGTAATTAGATCGCCCTTCAGCAGCGAACATTTATACTATAGTGCAGTTCTCTCGATAAACAGAAATTTGTATGATGAAAATTGCTTCCGCATTTGAATGGCACAAAGTGCACGTAGCGGAATGCCAACGGCACTGTTTCCATCACATTAGCATAAAGTTAGTCTGCTGACCTAGAAATATATGTATTCTTTGAAAACGTATAACAATGTAATGAGCCAACACCAAAGATTATAATAATTGCTGAACAACAACAAAATCCTGAATATGTTGCAGATCAAAGCCACTATCTATCACAAATAATATTGTGGCGTAAATTAAAGAAGTATAAAATAGTGTCTTACGTTAATGGGGCTGCACTGGCACGATAATAATATGTCGCCATATTCAGAAAAATTCATTCATTAATTTAAAGGAACTGATTGTTTAGTGAACATTTCAATCAGACTTTGATCAACCACTTTGAAAAGAAGAAAAATGAATGCAAAAAACAGAATGGCAAAACATATAATAATACGAATCGTATGCAAATTTAAGGTGGTTCATCAAAATGTACATTAATGCTGAGTACAGTACCAAAACAAAATATTGAATTAGCTATAACACGCCTTCACATGTTTGAACTTTATATTTGAAACTCATTGCAAAATGCTCTCCATCGAAATACATAAGCATAGTGGTTGCATGCGCTGACAAACAAAATTTTTAAATGGAATAGAAAATGAAAATATACTTAGAAAGCTCTCTGTGTGGAAAACAATATTTTGCTGATTTGTGGAGCAGAAAACACTGAGAGATTAATACTATTCGACCTGTTTTGTCCACAGAAAAATTCATCGTCACGCAGAATAGCAACTGAAATGTTCGACATATTCTAAAGTTATACCTAGAAGCCTGAGTTCTACAACAAATCGGAATGTCAACATTTTGAAACAGCTCAGCGATAAACAATATATCTATATGGGAAAATTTTGTTTTACAGCTCCTTCAATTTTTGTGTTTACTAAAATCAAAAAGTACGTAACTACTTAAACATACATGCATTATTCATAGAAAATGCAAGAAAAATGTTTTAATATTAAAGTGTTACCTTGTACAGTTTCTTTCATTTGCACTCTTGTCACGCACCGCAGTAATTAATAGAATATCACCACAATGAAATACGGATACAGCATTCGCCTTTCAATAATTGGCGTTATAACCTCCTTATCAGTGATTTTACAGTCATCTTTTTGCATATTTCGTGATTTTATTTCAGAAATATACTTAAAGAAATTTTACAGCTTTCCACAGAAGAGTTTAAAAATGCGCAAATCAAATTTGCATATACGCCAATTTACTCAATACTTTTAGTGCTTCTTGTAGTTGCGCGAAGGAACGGTTCTTCCTTTTCAAATATGATTTTTGCTTCACCCAAAGAAACGTATTCAGTTTCGCCAGCTGCTTTTCATTACTACCTACGTGAGTTCCCTTTTACTCCTGCTTGCTGTAACTGCACGCATCACGATCAGGTTCTGAAAGTGCCTATTTCGCTTGCTGATGCTGAATGAATCTGAATGGGTGCTGAACGGGATGGGAGCCAGAATCCCAATATGAATGGGTAGTGAAGGTTGTGGCGGTCGTATGTGCCTGTCAAAATGGGTGGAGAAGCAAGTAACGGGCGGGTGTACCATTATGAATGGATGGGGGAGTTGAGACAAAGCATATATAACACACTTAATAACTGGAGGCGTTGCGGAGGGGTACATCACTCTGAAAGGCTGTAGGAGATGTGGCGAGCGGGTACACCACTGTGAATGGATACTGGAGGGATTAGGGGGGGCTATATTATTCTGTATGGATAGTGACGTGATGAGTGGGTGCATATAGGACTCTGAATGGGTGGAGAAAATAGTGCCGGGTGATTACACTTTGAATCAGAGATGGATGTATTACAGACGTACAAACCACTATGATTAAAAGGGGGAAATATGTCGAGCGTGTATACCACAATGAATTGGGAGTGGAGGTGTGCCAGTCGTGTGTACCACACCTGACAGGGCGTATAACACTCTGAATGTTTTGGAGTGAGTGGCTGGCCGGTAAAGAACTCTTGATAGATGATGGACTGTGCGTGGTCAGAAGTACAACGAAGAATAATCGGTAGAGGGATTAACGTTCAGGTTCAGAACTCAGAATAGGTGGGGGAAATGTTGTGGGCGAATACTCCACTCTGATTATGAAATAGAAATGTGGTGAGCATGGAATACAACATTAAATTGGTGTTGGATGGGTGTGGGGCAGGTATACCGCTCCTATACCTTAGCAATAAACATTACAGTGGGCAGCAAAAATAATGAGGGAGTGGTTCAACTGCTATGTCATTACTACTTCACAAATGAATTTGTAAGGACTACTGAAAATTATAGCAAAATATTCCATTATTATTATATATTAGATTTTCCGTAATAAAGTCTTGAATATTAGTTGAACATCATTAGTGAAGCACAACGCGTTAGTTTCCATTCAAAAAGACTAAAATCAAACAACTACAAAAAGCCTTAAAAGCGCGCATGTTTAGTGCAGTGTGTCAAGAGAAAGAAAGAAAACCTTGTATGAAAAAATAGCAAATATATAAAAATTTATACCTGTCAGGGATGACGTATAAAGCAAACGTAGTGCCATACACTTTCCAACTAATGTTCATGGTTTCATCATATTTTCAGTCCAACAATCACAACGTATTTGTTGAACTGAAACATGAAAATGATCAAATAACGCAATGCAATAAGTAATTAGACCGCTCTTCAACAGCGAATATTAATATAATAGTGCTGTTCTCTCGATAAACAGAAATTTATATAAGGAACATTGCTACCGCATTTGAATAGCACAAAGTGCACGTAGCAGAATGCCAACGGCAGTGTTTACCATGATATTAGCATAAAGTTACTCTGCTGACCTAGAAATGCATGTATGCTTTGAAAACGTATAATAGCAATGTAATGAGTCAACACCAAAGATTATAATAATTGCTGAACAACAACAAAATCCTGAGTACGTTACAGATCAAAGCCACTATCTACCACAAATAATATTATGGCGTAAATTAAAGAAGTATAAAATAGTGTCTTACGTAAATGGGACTGCACTGGCACGATAATAATATGCCGCAGTATTCAGCAAAATTCATTCATTAATTTAAAGGAACTGAGTGTTTAGTGAACGTTTCAATCAGACTTTGATCAACCACTTTGAAGAGAAGAAAAATGAATGCCTAAAACAGAAGAATGGCAAAACATAACATTTACTTAAAACACAAGCATAATGAATTGATAATTTAATACAATGCACATGCTGGGTTGAAGTACTAAAAATTGTGCATCACGGTTGTCACTTTAATCAGTGTGGAACCGGCAACATTGTGATCTTATATGCAAGGACAAAATACAGAAGCTAATTATTGAAAATATATATATTTTGCCCATTCAATCTTTACATCATGCACTAATGTACATTCATTTACTGATTCCAATGAAAAATATTTTGCAACCGTTTGAGAAAACATCATCAATTTTCTAAAAATAGCAAAGGTTATAGCAATTGAAAATTCAGATATCGAAGAAGGATTATTTTTATAGAATTCATTTGACTCAATTAAATTTAATAAACATGGTGAGACCTGACGGCACAATTCCTCCCAGTGAATTCGTCATAAAAGTGATGTTGGTGAATTGAATTGTAAGTGCTGATTTCTACCTCCAAGCTTTATATTCAATGCCAGTTTACATGAATTACAACATTAACCTGCGGTAGAATATGAGCAACTTGCCGTCTCTACTGACAATTTCATGAAATTGCTTATATTTTGATATTTTATTTTCAGCAATAATTCGTTTATAATATATTTATTTTCCTTTTAAAAATTTAAATAACTTAATACACTGATGCTAAACGTAAACATGATATTTAACACAAAATATATTTCGTCTTGATAAAGCATGATCTAGTTATGTCGAGCAATTATAAATTCGATACTTATTTTCAGCAACATCATGATGTCATTGAATTGAAAAATGTAACTTACAGAAAGAATTGTCTTTTCACCATTTGGAGAAACCTTTTTTGAAGAGTTGTATAACGTGATTTGCCATTTTGAATAAAAATGATGATGCTTGTCAGACGTCCTTTGAAAACGTTTTCCATTCTGATGTTGCTGGAAAACATCCGCCTATAAATATTTCAAGTCAACCTCACAAGAAGATTAAGTTCATGAATTTTTAAAGAATCGAAGTATACGGAACATGCACCTCGATGAGTTATACATTATGATTAATATTTCGTTTTCTTTTCGTAAATAAACATTTGCATGCAACTTATGCTAAACATATAGTGCGCTTACTTTGTGTTATAATCAGAAAACAATTTCCGCGACCGTAGATGCAAAATCACACAAACAACGAGAAATGAGATAGAACTTTACAATACTAACAATAATATTGCTTCGCACATCTATAAGCCATTGTATTCCCGAAATATAGTTTAAGTGTTAAAGCGAAAGTTTGTTCAAATTATTTCATCTCTCTGTGTTAGGCGCGTCTCGTTAACATGCAAATTTTTATGCGTTCGTTGCCTTGCTGTTTGTTTGTTTAGCAGCTATAGCTCTCCACAAGTGTTAGCTTTTAATGTATGTGAAACTGCTTTTGATATAATTTTTTCAGCAATTCCGTGATCTTCATTGGTAGAGAATAGCATAATTGTTATTATTGTAATGTTGTATCAGGCATATTGATTTAGTGAGATTTTAAATTCACAGTCGTGAAAACTTTTCTTTGCTTAACGTAATCAAAAGTAGGCGAGGTAAAATTTGTTTACCATAAAATGTACGCAAATTTTTGTTCGCCTACTATGTATACGCTTACTTCGCTTCTGATTCAATGGTTATTGGCTTAGCATAACTAACAGAAATGGTAACACAATGCAAATATAATATGAACATGAACTGTAATAATATGAAGAGTATTCAAATTTAAAATGCTGCATAAAAATGCACAGTAATATTGAGTGTAATGTATAATAACGGTATCGTTATTCATGAGGTATCGAGAACAGTGTCACTAGGGGTGACAACTTTAAATGTCTTTTGTGGTCAGAGTGTACGATTCGCCCTGAATCGACATCCTAAGTGAAAAACAAAAAGGAAGGCACTTTGGTTTCGAGGATGAGAAGCCTAAAATCCAAGTAATGCGGTAGTGGTGGGGAATAAGGGAGGCGGAACGGCAGGGTAGTACGGATACGGAACGTATAGTGTAGCCAACGCAACCAAGAACTTTTTGAGAAACAGAAAATTTGCAGAAAAGAGAAAGGCAAATCTGGACTTTAGGACTTGCCGCGGAAAATCTCTTCTTTAAAAAACAAGGGAAAATGCAAAACAGCTTCCCCAACTCAATTGCGCAGGCAGAACGCAACATCTCCTATCACCTGGAGACACCGGAAAACACCAAGTTCCCACGCTTCTTGGGTTGGGTGGGGGGGGGAGGAGATACAGCATAGTCTCACCCACCTTTTCTGCGTCGAAATCATAGGCTTTGCTCCACTTCAGAATCAGAAACCTGTACTCTGCCTGTCTAAATATTACAGGAAGAGCAGTAATTCTTCCTTCGGCATGGGAAGGAAGTTTGGCGCTCCAAGGTGGGTCTCTTTTTGGTCTCTCAATTCTCCTCCTGCTTTATGTATTTCATGTCCCACTAAGAGCATGTTTGCCGTTTTACAGAGCTTCATTGGGATGCGCATTCAACAGATATAGAGATGATAGTCACAGATTCATTGCTGCGCGGTGGGAAATACCTCAGTGTGAAATAATAGCCGTGTTTCATGTTGAAAATGAAATGCTGCGCTTACGGAAATCAACTAGTTTGCACCACTGGGAACTGTGTATTATGGAAAATTTCTGGCCTGTGGAAAATAACCCGTTGCGGTGTAATGGACGCAGCGCATGCCAAAAACAAAGTCCTGCTTCCTACAAAACAACCCTGTACGAAGTGATGGCACAAGCTGAAATTGGAACTAACGACGATATTATAATACTGCTAGCAAGAATAACGTTTTCAAGTTCAATTTTTATTGATAGATTTTGTTTCATACTTTAAATGAAGAAGGGTTACAATCTGAACTGCTTTAATAAAAACATTTGCTTAGAATTATTACTGATATGAATTTATAATATTACTAAAAAAATCTGACTTATCAATTCAAGTTAACAATGTTTCCGATTTTAAGAATGAAAATGATTATTTATAACGAAATAATTGATTTTAACGCATTAAAATACAAACGTAGTCGCTGGGAAAAAGGGAAAAATTTATAAACATTACCTTCAAGTGGTTTTGTTCAATGGTGTTGATATGATTTTAGTAGAAAATATAAAATGCACATTTTATGGAATGATCAAAATCAGTGAGTTGAAAAGTTCTACATTTGAGTAGCAAATGTAAAGCACGTCATCCCATTCGATCGATCACTGAGAATTGAAAATGACCACGCCAACGAAAGTGGCTACGTTTATAATAAATAATACTGAATAAGCTGTGTTCAATCTGAAATTGATTGGTTGTAGTCCTGTTGACTGCTGATTGGTTAATTATTCCGTATGTTGCGTGGCTAAAGCTTTGTGGTTCCGTATTGTAAAGCTCTCTTTATATATAATACGCAAAAAGAAAAATAAACGCCTTCTTCGTGCAAATACAACTGCACTTACTCGTAACTAATCGACATTATCAGTTAATTATTTCATATAGGCTCGTGCGAAGAAGCTTCATGCAAATCAAATGTTTGCTCTCCCCCCGGCACTTGTCGTATCATAATTATATTGAATAACATGAATGTAATATTTTTACAGTTGGAAATTTGCATTTCGTTCCTACAATTGGTTTGGTGGGAGAAAGCTTTATTGTTAAAGATAATCTATGGGATTTTTTTCTAATAATAAGCAATCATCAAAGTAATACTTTCGCGAATCATCGCATAAGCAGTATATATATGTATGCATATTTTCTTTGAATCGAATTTTAATATTGCATCATTTGCACAGACTTTATCATTGTAATGTTTCAGTTTGTTTTATTTTGTTCAATTTGGTGCTTTAACCAACTGGCTTCGACTGATTATAAAAGTATAATTATTTTAAGATAAAATTAGAATTATTAAAATTAAATAAATAAAGCTTCGTAAGAAGAAGTGAAAGCGGAAGTCTTGTTAAATACCTATAATGGGAGAAAATTTTGAATTAAAGTCGTTTCTTTTATAATTAACCGACAATTTACTTCATTTGAACTAATCAGTCAAAAAGTGCATTTAAATCTTCCATGCTTAACCGAAAAGCTAGCTGGCTAGCTAGCTAGCAAGCTGCTAACTGAGTTGATCAAATGGAAAGCTTCAAATGTTTTACGTCACTGCTGCTGCTGCTGCTGCTGCTGCTGCTGCTTGTTGCTTCTTCTGCTTCTGCTAAAAGAAACAAGTTGCTGCGAATGAATAAAGAGAAAGAGGGGGAAAACAATTTTAGCAAAACATCCCAACAGCATACGTTAATTTCGTAAACTTGCTAGAAACCGGCAGAGAAAATATTTCAACTTGGTGCGCAAGTCTGGGTGTGCGTGTGTGTCTTTCTTTGCGTGCTTTCTTGCTTGCAAGCTAGAGCAAAAGAAAAAACAAATAAATATTACAACGATGACTGAACAAGATGCAAAATTAGGCGAAAATGATATTATTTCGGATGAAGATTTCGAATCCATGCTGAACGCTTTGGGTTCTGAAGAAAATGAAGAAAATATCTCTGAATTATTAAGTAATTATTAGAATCATTTTTTCACATTTTGTTTGTTCTGTTTGTTGTAATTTCTTGAACATCATTTTAGAAGCGATGAATGAAAACCGAATAATAACATGGGAAGAAGCTGAAACTATTATAAATGGTAAACAATCTTTTTGTTAATTTTAAGATTTTTGATTTTTTTGGAAAATAATTATCACACTGCAACAAACATTTCATGCTAACATTTTCTTCATCATAATTATTATGAATATCAGGAGGAGAATTGATTCGTTTTCATATTCTCCGCAGCGAACTTACATATTCAATCAACTGAAATTGCTGCTTGATTTCGCTTAAAAATAACTATAAAGTATTTATAAAAACACCCTTTTCAATTTTCTTGAAATGCTATTCTTAAATGCAATTTAAAAAATTTTATCCTACTACTAGGAAACATTATTATGCTCACTCATTCGGTTTTGGGCCTGAGTTTAAAATTTTTAAATTTATTTAACTGTAACAAATTTTGTTCAGATAGTGAAAATAAAGTAATTCGTTGTGGCTTGCCTCCGCAAGTACGCCCCAACGATCCAGATAATGCTACGGATGTCGATGCTTGCATATCGAAATTATTAGCCAATGATTCCAGTTTAACGGAAATTAATCTGAATAATATGAAGGTATGCTGAAAAAAGATGTATAATCAAAATTGGACGATTGGTCTTTTGTGAGCATTTCAGAGAACACCAATACCTCAACTTCAACGATTAATTTCAGCAGTTAAAGATAACACGGCTTTGAAAAAACTTAGCCTTGCAAACGTTGCGCTGAGCAATGCAGCTGCGGAAGTATATTCACTTTTCAAAACTAGCTTTGCACAGATGTTTATAAAAATTTATGCAGTATTTCATTTTTCAATTTTTAGCCAATATTAGAAGTGCTTGAAACGAACAGCACATTGAAATCTCTAAATTTGGAAACGAATTTTCTGTCCGGTGATTTTCTCGCCAAACTTTTTCATGCTGCTTTGAAACTGCAAACTTTAGAAGAAGTTAAAATTGTTAATCAAGTGAGTAAAAAATAATGGAAAAACTGTTTTTCTTTAATTGTATTTTTTTAAATTTTTATCAGTGTGATAATTTCTAGAGTCCTACGTTTAGTACTGAAGCAGAAATGGACATCATGAAAGCAATTTTTGAAAACAAAGGCCTCCTGAAAGTTAGCATAGATCTACGACATCCTGAAGCGCGAAGCAAAGTTTCCCAAGCAATGCTACGAAACTGTGAACTGCGTAAATAAAATGCATATACAATTAAACTGAATTTGCTCAGCATCCCATGTTTCTGAAATTTTCAGGAAGAAAGCAAGATTAGCGACAGCCAAAGGAGCATAAATCTAACACTATCTCAACATCCATGCACACACTCTGCAACTGTGCATAA